>NW_020523317.1:0-55880 GCF_003368295.1 Carassius auratus | reverse complement strand
TTTAGAGAGGTCACATTTCTCTGTTACATTCATTAAAAATACATCTGTGTTCGTTTCTATACACAAACAACTTAACCAACTTACCAAGTGGTTCCCAAAGAATCTGTTTAACACGACTAATTAGCAGACTAACAAAGAGCCGAACGATAGCGATCAAGTCACTCTTGCTTGTAATTGCCTTGGAGCAATGGCCCTAATTTGAGGAACACAAGTTTAAAACTTTCGCTCTTTTTCTTCACTTGACACATCTAATCTCATCTAAGCTCACTAGGGAACCACCTTACAGATTTGAATCTTTTAATCTACTGTAATTACCTCTGAAAGCTGAGGCCGAGTCCTCCGATGCTTTCAGCTCACCAGCTTGTCACAGAAATGTTGGAGCCATTCATCAAATGGGCTCCTGATGGAGGTCCTCAGCTTCTGTCCGTCTCGGAGGGTTTGTCCGACTCATATCCTCCATTGCAGGGCTCAGATTATTGTGTAACACATGCTCTGTATGTGTAAAGTGGAGGAGACACTGGTAACTATCAGCATTAGCCCTTAAGCAAAGAAGGGCGCCCTAGTCCTTAAGGGTTCGTAATATTACCAGCTGTCTTTTTTTAGGGAGGCCATTTGTTTTGTTTGATGGCAGGCAGGGGATTGAGGTGGGTTTGTTGTATGAAGGATGTATTTGTTTTGAAGTATGTATTTAATTCCTGTTAAGGTTCGGAATGAATCTTAAACTTGAGGCAGGCTTCATTCAAAAATACTTTTCTTTTGTGCTCGTCTTGCTCTTGAAGAACATCTCGCCCCTGTCCTTTGTGTTGAAGTGCACAGACACTTAAAGTCTTTGCCAGTGTCGGAGAGAGTATTTAAATATTTATTAACGCTGACAAGAGGAAATCTTGGAAGTATGCTTGATAAAACTCTGCCAGTTTAAACATTATTAAGGCTGGATGAAGTAGTTTTGAAGTGAGTGTGTCTGTGAGCTTTAAAAACTTTTCTTTTCTGTTTACCTTGCTATTTTAATCCTTAGCTGTGTTTAATCCTTAGAAAAGTGTACTTCCTTTGGCAGTTGACAATTCAAAAAAAAATGCAGTGGCATAAATTCAAGTTGATTCACACTGTCTCACAGATTAATGTTTTATTCACTTAAAATAACTGACTCATTAGAGTTATTTGTCCAGGAAATTGGACTACACTGGTCGACTGTATGTGTTTGATGTCAATAAAAAGAACCGTTTCATTAGAATCATTTGTTTGGGAATGGAACCACACTGGTCACGGCTGTGCTTTATTCATTCAAATGAACCCACTCATTATGATCATTTGTTAAAGGAAATGGACAAAATTAGTCGCTCTGTGTGTGGTCTGAGTCTCTAAAAAGAACAAACTGATTATAATCACGTATTAGAGAATCGGACTGCACTGGCCACACTTTGTGTTCTGGTTCAGCACATTTGAACTGACTCATTAGAGTCTTTGTTCAGGAATTGGTTGCATTGTAGGTGTTTGATTCACTGCAAGAATCAACTAAGTAATTGGAGTACTGATCACACTGTAAATGTTTGATTCACTCATTCAACTCTTTGTGCTGGAATTGAAATACACTGGTCATGCTGTGCCAGTTTGATTCACTATAAAGAACTGACTTTGTTCGAGTTATTTGGGTTGGAATTGGAATACACTCATTAGAATCTGTTTCAAAACTACACTGGTCACAAACATGTTTTATTTACTAGAAAGAGCAGACTCATTACAGTTTAGGACCTGGTCCCAACTATATTTCTTTTGATTCACACAAAAAAAAAAAAAAAAAAAAAACTCATTAGATTCATTTTGTTTGCAAATCAGAATATCTCAGGATCAATCTCAGTTTTCTGTGTTATGTCCAGCTTTGCCTCCTGTGGAATGCAGTGGAGAGGAGTTTCACTGCCGTGCTGATGGGACCTGCATCCCCGAGCGCTGGCGCTGCGATGGGGATAAAGACTGCGAAGATGGCAGTGATGAAAACAACTGCAAAGGTGTCAAGAGAATGTGTGATCCCCAAGCAAAGTTTACCTGCAAAAGCTCTGGTAAGCTTACCAGTGTTCCTCAAAACCAGTTGGTCTGTACTGACTTACATTTATTTCATGCGCTGACCTACAGCTATATTTCTCCTTGTGTTCTGTATAACATACTGTATATCAAACTGTTAATTCTGTGAAGCCAGCGGGTGATTTTTTTATACCACAATACCATCCTTGAGCTTTCAGTAATCTTTGCCTCTTGCAATTGTGTCGGATGATAAATCCAGCCTGTTTTTCGTTACATGGTGCAATCCTTTGCAATATCTCTGTATGTTACAATTCGTAGTTATGAAGAACAGCTGAGATGAATGTTTGTGAGCTGGAATGATTTGTACTTCACAGTGAGGTGTATTTTGGTAACAGCATCATTGTTCCATATTCAGAGTTAGCTATGTCATTAAACTAAAAAGGTGAGGTGGGTAATTTCTGTTGCGCTAGCATTAACAAATGGAAAATTAAGATGCCTAAAGGTTTCGGAAACACTCCTCAGTCTGCTATTGGTCTGTCAAACTGACAGTCCAGTTCCTAAACTGTAGCTCTGGTTTAGCCAATCTTGTTGTATTGGACTGGATGCAGGAACAAACGTACAGTAGTACGTTTTTCCTAACGCCACAGAGAAAGAAACCTACAAATACTATGTCTCAGTTGCAATTATTTCTGCATATTAAGCTGGGGTAGAAGAACGTATTGAAAAAAATTGCACATCTCACTTCTACACAAAAGGTGTTATGTGCAGAATTCAGCTTTTTGTGTTTCTTTTGAACAGTCATTGAGTCATTTGTATCTATCAGAAGTTTTTTCTCCACTCAGACCATAGTGAAATCAATCGACATGGGGCTTTTTTGATGTAGCAGTCGCCCCTAATTGTAAATGATTGCCTTGAAAAGACATCTACAGCCAAGCCATAAAAGAGCTCAAGAATTGCTCGTTGTTTTGTTCCTATTCCTTTTGATGTCAAAAATGTGCTAAAAAGCAGCAGCGTACAGTCTTTCCAGACCACTGCACCGCACAGCGAATGCCAAATCCCATATCATTTTGACAGCTCAGAAACAGACTAAAGTGTGTTCACCTGTTTATCTGATCATGAACATAGTCTGAACACAAGGAAATCTGACTGCCGTACACTGTTTTTCAATCCTGGGTTTTCAATTTTGCAAAGTGTACAAGTACACTGTTCAAACGTTTCGAAGCAGTAAGGTTTTTTATTTTACTTATTTTTTTATTTATTATTATTAATATCTTTATTCAGCAAGGATGCACCATAATTGTTAAGAAGAAACATTAAACACATTTATAATGTTTCAAACAATTTGTATTTCAAATAAATTATGTTCTTTTGAACTCTCTATTCATCAAGCAATCATGCAAAGATAGTATCATAGCTTCTAGAAATACACAGTGTGTGTGTGTGTGTGTGTGTGTGTGTGTGTGTGTGTGTGTGTGTGTGTGTGTGTGTGTGTGTGTGTACAGTACAGACCGAAAGTTTGGACACACCTTCTGATTCAAAGAGTTTTCTTTATTTTCATGACTATGAAAATTGTAGATTCACACTGAAGGCGTTAAAACTATGAATTAACACATGTGGAATTATATATGGAATTATATACATCACAAAAAAGAGTGAAACAACTGAAAATATGTCATATTCTAGGTTCTTCAAAGTAGCCACCTTTTGCTTTGATTACTGCTTTGCACACTCTTGGCATTCTCTTGATGAGCTTCAAGAGGTAGTTACCTGAAATGGTCTTCCAACAGTCTTGAAGGAGTTCCCTGAGAGATGCTTAGCACTTGTTGGCCCTTTTGCCTTCTGTCTGCGGTCCAGCTCACCCCTAAACCATCTCGATTGGGTTCAGGTCCGGTGACTGTGGAGGCCAGGTCATCTGGCGCAGCACCCCATCAGTCTCCTTCTTGGTCAAATAGCCCTTGATGCTTTCAGTGTGACTCTACAATTTTCATAGTCATGAAAATAAAGAAAACTCTTTCAATGAGAAGGTGTGTCCAAACTTGTGGAGCATTAACCCCCACGCAAAAATTCTTACAGACCCCAAACCTTTCTCAGCATTCTCAGGAAGCTTGGTTGCTGAAATTTGAATGTATTCATCTCATAGCATCTCTTTGACATTCTCTTAATCCTCTTGATGCTGGGGTCTGGGGTATTGATACTTTTCGCTGTTCCCCTGTACATTTTTGGGATTCTAGTGCAGTTTCTTTGACCTTTTAGAAAAGCCTTCCCAGCGATCAAGAATCCTGAAACTTCACTGTGTTCCATATCTCAGCAGCCCTCTGTAACTTCATAAAGTGTAATTTGTCTAAATTAAAAATAATTTGAAGTCTAGCATGTTTCATTTAATGAATGAGCCCCACTGTGTGAAAATAAATGTAAAAAGGTTTAGACAAATGTTGCAGTGGGTCTCTGAGGGTTAAACGAGCTGAAACTTCTTTATTCATCTGACGTCATGCCAGTTTGACGTTCCGCCACCTTTTAAAATTTCCCCAGATTTATCTTCATGCTCACCTACAAACAACAAATTAAGCCTGACAGTTTGATTTATATAGCGGTCTGACTGAATGTTGTGTCCCTAGGGAAGTGTATCAGCAAGAGCTGGGTGTTGTGATGGTGACAACGACTGTGAAGACCGCTCGGATGAAGAGTCGTGTGAGTCCTCCGTCTGTAAGCCCCCCACTCAGCCCTGTGCTAATGACTCCAGCACCTGCCTGCCCCCCAACAAGATCTGCGATGGGAGAAATGACTGTGGCTGACCATTCCGATGAGGGTCCTTTCTGTGGTGAGTGCATGCAATGCTTTGATAAGAGGCTCATCTGCTGTATTGCTTCAATATTCGATAAAATATGAATCATTTCAACTCTAAATTTCTCTAAAGGTACCTTGCTCAATAATTTCAATGTTAAGTCAATGTAAAGACGCGTTTACGCGCGTCTGGAGGTCTTGCGCGCGGTAGATGCGAATTCGCCTCATTCGCGCATCTAGTTACAGGAGATTCTGAGTTATGAAAAGGACCATTGCAAGCTGACAGCGACTGGCTTTTGTGATGGAAAATTGGCACTAATACCCCCACCTTGCGCAGCTGTACCATGGTGTCCCTGGACATCAGTGCGGTCGGATCGCGTCTTCTCAACAGCTGGACATATAGTGAATAAAAAACGCTCTGCTCTGGACCCCGAAAATGTTGATCGACGTTACCTGTCCAATAGTTTGTAATGGGTATAGCCTTTTTGCACATTTCATTATGCCTGCTTAGTGCCACCTAGCCTAAGTGTCGGTTACATTCAATAAAAAAACACACATGGCCTGTTCTCAAGTCCATTTAAAGTCTAATTTTTTTGAAAAGTTGTTTGAAATGGATTTAATCATTATTTAAAATAATCTTGGAGATTTTTGCATTGCATAAATCATAAATGCAGTGTCACATCCACACAAGGAGAGGAGGAGATGGGTAAGTGTTTACGTGAAGCTTTATTAACATAGGACTTTTAACAGAGCAAGTAAGTGTGGTCACAGACGAAGAATCTTCAAGCACTGATCACATAGGTGAGCTCAAGCACAAGGCTAGGCCAGACAACAAAGAGTCACTTCCCTTAATCGCTGTGTCTGAATCTCCACAGAGTCACAATATGATCCACAAGAAGCAGGTAGAAGATCCATAAGAGCGTCCATGCAATCTCGATTCCAGCCGGTGAGTGAATGAGTGAGGTGAGTATTTAAAGGTGTGGTAATTGCTGGTGCAGGTGCAGGTAATCAGTATTCAGGTGACGGTTCACGTGAGCGGTGCATGGGAGATTGAGTAGATGGTGACTGGCAATGGTGACTGGGGCTGAGGGAACGAGCTGAGGGTGTGACACTACCCCCCCCCCCCCCCACGGGTGACTCCAGGCATCCTAGAGCGACGACGGGGACGACCACGACCTCTGGGAGCCGGGCGGTCTGGGTGTTGTCGGTGGAAATCTTCGAGGAGAGCCGGATCCAGGATGTCATTGCGTGGTACCCACGACCTCTCTTCGGGACCGAACCCCTCCCAATCTATGAGGTATTCCAGGTGGCCGTCCCGCCGCCGGGAGTCGAGGATCTCTTGGACCTGGTAGATGTTGTCTCCGAGGATCTCGGGTTGGTCTGGAGGGGGAGGCGGTTCTGGTTCTGTGGAGGAAGGAGAAACTGGATCAGTGTGACGTTTTAGCAGTGAGACGTGAAACGTGGGTGAGATCCGGTAACGTGGTGGTAGTTCCAGGCGGTAGCTGACAGGATTTATCTGAGAATGGATGGTGAACGGCCCTATGTAGCGGGGACTCAGCTTTTTGCAGGGCAGTCGGAGGCGGATATCCCGAGTGGAGAGCCAAACCTTGTCTCCAGGTAGATAGACGGGATTAGGCGATCTGCGTCGGTTAGCGGTCTCTGTATGCCTCCGAACTGCCCGTTGGAGATGGATGTGAGCTGAGTCCCACACCCTCTCGCTCTCCTGGAACCAGTGATCTACCGCGGGCACTTCAGAGACTTCTCCTGACCAGGGAAACAGCGGTGGTTGATAGCCTAAAACACATTGAAAAGGGGTTAAGCCTGTAGTGGTTTGACGAAGGGAGTTTTGGGCATACTCAGCCCACGGCAGATACTGGCTCCAGGTATCCTGGTGTTGGGAGCAGTAAGTACGGAGGTACCGTGAGATCTCTTGAATCTTCCGCTCGGTCTGGCCGTTCGTCTGAGGATGATATCCAGAAGATAAACTGACGGATGTTCCGAGGAGTTGGAAAAACGCTCGCCAGACCCTGGAGACAAACTGAGGTCCTCTGTCCGAGACAATGTCCTCTGGAGTGCCATAATTCCGGAACACGTTGGTGAAGAGGGCTTCGGCGGTCTCGAACGCTGTGGGAAGACCCTTTAATGGGATTAGTTTGCAGAATTTAGAAAAACGATCAACAACAACTAGAATGGTAGTGTACCCCCTTGAGGGGGGAAGGTCTGTGGCGAAATCCACCCCTAGATGGGTCCAGGGTCGGCGAGGAATGGGCAGTGGTTGTAATTTACCCACGGGAAGTTGACGAGGTGTGGTGGTAACGGCGCAGACCGAGCATCCGAGGATGTACCGGGTAACGTCACGAACCATGTTAGGCCACCAGTACTTCTGCTGGATGAGCAAGAGGGTTCGCCTGCTGCCAGGGTGTCCTGAGCCAGGTGACGTGTGCGTACTTTCCAGTAGGGGGAGTCGCTGGTTGGTGGGCACGTACATTAGACCCGTGGGTACCTCCGGAGGTGCAGGCTCCTCGAGGGTGGCGGCTCGAATTTCCTCGTCGATCTGCCAGAGGATAGGCGCGAGGAAAACGGAGGGTGGTAGAATTGAATCAGGCTTGTTGGTGTCTGGATCTGGTGAGTACATACGGGACAGGGCATCTGCTTTAGTGTTCTTGTGACCGGGCTGATATGTGATCTGGAAATTAAAGCGAGCAAAGAAGAGTGACCACCGAGCCTGACGAGCATTGAGTCTTTTGGCATTCTGCAGATATTGGAGATTTTTGTGGTCGGTGACAACAGTGAATGGGAACTGAGCTCCCTCTAGCCAGTGCCGCCACTCCTCAAGGGCGAGTTTAATGGCCAACAACTCACGGTCTCCGATTCCATAATTGCATTCGGCAGGAGAGAGTTTCTTAGAGAAGTACGCACACGGATGGAGTGAGCAAGGTTCACCAGACCTTTGGGATAACACGGCTCCAATGCCGTGATTGGCCGCATCCACCTCTACGACGAAAGGCTTGGACGGGTCAGGATGTCGAAGAATGGGCGCTGAGGTGAAGAGGTGTTTAAGATGGCTGAAGGCTTCTCGAGCTTGGGGTGTCCAGCGCAGCCGGCGCTGACCTCCTTTTAGGAGGGATGTTAGAGGAGCAGAGTGCAGGCTGTAGTTCTTGATAAAGCGCCGATAGAAATTGGCAAAGCCAAGGAAACGCTGGAGTTCTTTCACCGTTGTGGGCTCCGCCCAGTTGGTCACAGCATCTACTTTGGCTGACTCCATCTGAACTCCCTCCGCAGAGATCACGTATCCGAGGAAGGAGACGGTAGTGCAGTGAAACTCACACTTCTCAGCTTTTAGGTAGAGGTGGTGGTCTCGGAGTCGTTGTAAGACGTGGCGGACATGGGTTTGGTGTTCTTCTATGTTCCGGGAGTAGATCAGGATATCGTCTATGTAGACAATGACGAATTGGTGGAGATAATCACGGAATATTTCGTTCATGAAACTCTGGAAGATGGATGGACTGTTAGCAAGCCCATAGGGCATAACCTGATATTCGTAGTGCCCGGCAGGGGTGATGAAAGCAGTCTTCCACTCGTCTCCCTCTCGGATACGGATCAGATTGTAGGCACTGCGGAGGTCGAGTTTGGTGAACACCTTGGCTTCACGCAGTTCCTCCAGGGCCGCCGGAACGAGTGGTAATGGGTAGGCGAACTTGACGGTGGCGTCATTTAGCACTCGGTAGTCGATGCATGGTCGAAGTCCGCCATCCTTTTTGGGGACGAAGAAGAAACTGGATGCAGCTGGAGATGTGGATGGTCTGATGAACCCCTGATCGAGAGCCTCCTGGATGTATTCCTCCATCGCCACCTGCTCAGGACGGGAGAGTGGATATATTTTCCCATGTGGTAGCTTGGCACCTGGCAGCAGGTCGATACAACAGTCCCAGGGCCGGTGTGGTGGTAATCGGGTGGCTTGTTCCTTGCTGAACACATCGGAGTAGGAGGAGTAAAGGGCAGGTCTTCCTATGGAGGTGGAGTGCAATTGAAGGTGCGGTGGCTCGGACTGTGAACTCTGGACTGGTGAACGGTGAATGTGACTCTGGCATCCCGGATCCCATGCCTGGATCTCCCCTGTGCTCCAGTTGATTCGTGGGTTATGTTGGGCCAGCCACGGCCTACCCAGGACGACGTCAACAGTAGCGCGAGGAAGTACGAGGAGGGCCAGTTGTTCCCGGTGTCCGTGGGGCAGAACGAGTTCCAGCTCGTGTGTCCTTCTAGTTATTTTGCCTCCCCCTAACGGTGATCCTTGGATGGTAGTGATACGGTAGGTGGTCTCATTCTGGGTGATGGGTATACGGTGCTTGGTTACGAAGTGAGATGAGATGAAGTTGCTTGTGGCTCCGGAATCCACCAGGACATGGATGGGAAGATTACGTGAGTTAATTGTTATCTGGGCTTTGATATGAGGTATGTGAGATACAGATGGGGTAATGGAAACTGTACTCACCATTGGGCGAGGCGGACGGACCGGGCAGGCTTGGATCAGGTGAGTGGCCTCGCCACAGTATAAACACAGCCGCTGCTGGATGCGGCGTCTCCGTTCAGAGGCATCTAGGCGGTAGGAGTCGGTGATCATGGGTTCCTCCTGGTTTCGTTGAGGCGAGGGCGTTCTGGCTGATGGAGAGATGGTATATGAAGCCGGGGAGGCACAAGCCGAGAGGTGCTGAGCAACATTTATAGTTTTTCTGATGAATGTCTCGAGATCGACATTATCGTCGTAAATGACCATTTGCTTTCTGATCTGGGGCTTTAAACCTTTACGGTATGCAGCTAGCAGGGCAGTTTGGTTCCAACCACTGGTGGCGGCTAATGTCCGGAAACGGAGAGTGTAGTCGTGAATTTCCGTGGCTCCCTGGCGGAGATTTAAGAGTTCATCATGGGTTGAAAGAGGAGTTAGAGCCACCCCGAACACTTCCTGGAGGTGGGTGGCGAAGGCATCGAATGAGGATAGAACCGGACTCTGGGAGTTCCAAAGAGCCTCCGCCCATTGTAGCGCTCGTCCGGTGAGGAGAGAGATCACAAAGGCGACTTTGGTGGCCTCATTGGGGAATTTACTGGTATTCGCGTTGACGAACAGTGAGCACTGCAGAATAAACCCACTGCAGCCACTCGGTTCACCCGCATAGCACGCGGGACGTGCAAGGGGCGTGCTGTTGGTGGTGGAAGCACTAGTTTCAGTGGGTGGTGAAACTGACTGTAATACTTGGCGGAGGGCAGTCACCATTTCGGTGAACGGGTCCGAAGCCGCTCCCCGAGCAGCAGCGTTAACATCCATGGGAGATATGAAGTTCTGTTTTATGGGCTGGAATCCTGTCACATCCACACAAGGAGAGGAGGAGATGGGTAAGTGTTTACGTGAAGCTTTATTAACATAGGACTTTTAACAGAGCAAGTAAGTGTGGTCACAGACGAAGAATCTTCAAGCACTGATCACATAGGTGAGCTCAAGCACAAGGCTAGGCCAGACAACAAAGAGTCACTTCCCTTAATCGCTGTGTCTGAATCTCCACAGAGTCACAATATGATCCACAAGAAGCAGGTAGAAGATCCATAAGAGCGTCCATGCAATCTCGATTCCAGCCGGTGAGTGAATGAGTGAGGTGAGTATTTAAAGGTGTGGTAATTGCTGGTGCAGGTGCAGGTAATCAGTATTCAGGTGACGGTTCACGTGAGCGGTGCATGGGAGATTGAGTGGATGGTGACTGGCAATGGTGACTGGGGCTGAGGGAACGAGCTGAGGGTGTGACATGCAGCCGGGTTGAAGCCCGCAGTGATGTTTTTCTTTTGTTTTGGCAGCCGTCCCCTCTGCATATATTATTTTTCGAGAATGTTGCACTCCTGTTGCTGTTTGTTATTCTGCATGAAACTTCATGCCAATAAATAAGAAATATTGCTGACTTGCGTTTCCAGTTCTCTCTTTACGTTTGTCTGTTATTTGACGTTGAAAAAGGAAACGCCTTTTTTTTTTTAGACATGGAAAATCGATTTTACAATCGATTCAATGAACACTTATGTCTTAAAAATCGAAAATATTTTAGTCTTTTGTAATTGTAATATTAACAAAATAAGCTTCAAAGTGGTTTCATGAGTATTTAAATTTAAGAAACTTCTTTTACCCATGGTAAAACTCCTGCAAAGTAGTGTTATATTAGTATTATGTATATATTAATATAGTATTTATTAAAGTTAGGTTTTATTTTATTATTTTTGGTTTTATTATATATTTTTTTAAGTTTCAGTCATTTCGATATGGGTTTATTATTATTATTATTATTATTATTATTATTTCTGTTGTACACAGTGCAGCATTTAGACTAGATTTGGATACATTACTGTGAATGTCTGCTAAAGTTTTTTTTTTTTATTTATCTATTTATTTATTTTTGCAGAGCTAACAGACATGGTCTAAAAGGATTCATTTGGACTTTAATCAATGCAAGTGTCACAGTCTTGCAAGTGTGCAATGTTTATCACAGGGTTCCTAATGCTTGCATTCACAACTGCTTTCACATCCGCATTCACTACACCTTGTGTGTAATGATAATTGAAATACACTGTACTATAACGTGGAGTCTGGTCAGTTCTGCCAGAAATGCTGAATGGGTTGATTGAGAAGTAGTCATGCGGAGTAGTTCTATCAATACACAGGAAGCCAAACCATGAAAAACGCTAACCAGCCAGTGAGAATAAAATATCTGAGGTGTATAGGTTCGGACTCATACACTTGAGCAAATCAATATGCATTGTGTTTACCTCTCCATGGGTGAAAAGATTTTGATAATACTGTGTTTATGCCCACACTACATGTCCCTCAGGGCTACTTGAATCTTGAAAGTTGGGTCCTTGAGAGAGTGTAATGGAAAGCTAGCACATGCTCTGTAAGCTACCGGCACAAGGAAAGCACAAAGCCCATCTGAACGAGAGCTATGGAGATCTGTTTGCCTCTGAAGCCTCACTTGGGAAAGTGTCTCCTGAGAGTCACTGGTGTATAATTCTCTCAGAATGCGACTGGACAAACATTTCAGTGACTTTCAGTGCATTGCCAGCAGCCACCCATGGGAGCCCATCACTCATATTCTGAGGACGTGGTGTATTATCTGTCTAACTAGACCTGTGTTTGGCTTGGACCTCTTATTGCCAATTAGATTTTGCCAATGGACCTTGAGGTGACTTACTGACCGGGACCAGCACAGCAGGACTCAATGCAATTTGTGACCTTTGGGAAGCAGCTATTCTTCAACTCCACATAGACTTCAGGGCCCCCTGTGAAGAAAATACAATTCTCTCTTGCAGCCGCAGAGGGGATCATCATAATCAGTAGAGGCAAAAAGACCTTGCAATCTGTGAGTTCCCTCCCTTTTGTCTTTCTCCCGTAAAAAGGACCAGGTTCTTCGATGAAAGGAAAAAGCTTATCCATTAGAGATGTGAGCCTAAGTGTCCCGGAGTTTGTCTGATCCGTTTTTGAAAAGAGATGATGTATCGGAGACCCAGTTTTAAACTTAAGAAAAAGCCATTTTCCACCTTGAATGAGTTTGTTTGTCTGCTCAGTGGAAAAGTCGGTCATAATTCAGACCTGTGGTTTCTCATTGAATCTGCCTCATAAATAAACCAATTCTTTATTATTGTGACACACTTGGCTGGTGATGTTGATTAGGTCAGAATAATGGCCTAGTTGAGAAAGACACACCAAAACTTTTGAGGCAAAGAGCGATAAGCTTCTAGCCTTGTGTAAATGTTCAAACCATCCTTTTGTTTTTGATTCATCTGTGGCTGTTCTGTTTTAGTTCACACCTTGAATCTCATATGCCTGCACACATGGCTTCATATCACCAGCCTTTCAAATTGATTCTGTTTTTGTCCTCACTCATGCTGTTCTTGTCTGTTCCAGAGAAATGTTTGCAAGGTAATGGGGGCTGCAGTCACCAGTGTGCAGTGATCCCCAGCAAAGGGGTGGTGTGTTCATGTCCCACTGGACTCCATCTTGGGTCTGACAACCGAACATGCGAGACATTGGACTACTGCTCTGCTCACCTGAAATGCAGTCAGATATGCGAACAGCATAAGACCACTGTCAAGTGCTCCTGTTATCCTGGCTGGAGACTTGATTTCAGATGGAGAGAGCTGCCACAGCACAGGTATTTAAATTCCTCAAACTTTATAAAATATATTTCTCTTGGAATTGCCTCGCTTTTGCGGCAACTTTTCAAACACATATATCTTATATATAACAATAAAGACAATGTAAATATAGCAGTATTTTGTGTGTGTGTATTATATTTTAATATTTTTATTAATTTATTTTTTACGAAAAAAAAAAAGTACAGGTCTTCCAATGCAACAGCAGTTCATACAGAATGTGTCCAGGAATTACAAATATATATATATATTCATTATAATATATCATAAGCAGTTATGACGATAGTGTTGTGTGGAGAAGAGACTGAAATTTGACTGTCTGAAATTTGACAGGAAAGTAGCATTATTTTTCTAGACTACTTTATGATTCGCAGTGAAATAATTTCAATCTGCATTCCTGTCCATCCATAGTGGATCTGTCCACAGCACACAACAATAAGAGCAACAGTAATACAATGACAGCGGGATATGCAGACAGGAGGTTCCCATTGAGAAGCTAATGTCTTTACAGCAGCATGCCTGCCAAATGCTTTTAAATTGTCTCAGGGAATCTGAATTTGGGTCATTAGTCAGAATATGACAAGCATCTGTGTGGTATTTTATGGATTTTGTGACATATATAGCTCTTGAGAGTAAATATATATATATATTTTTTATTTATTTATTTATTTTCATGATTTTCATATATATATTCAATCTATGCCTTAATGACTTGGATAGAACCTGGATGGGAAAGATTTGGAGAAATGTAACACTACATCATTTGCTCACCAATGGATGCTCTGCAGTGAATGGGTGCCGCCAGATTGAGAGTCCAAACAGCTGATAATAGTAAACTTGTAATGTGACCTAATTAAAAGAGTTTTTTTTTTTTTTTTTTTTTGCTTTCGCTTTGAAGACTACTTAAGTGTCATTTAACAATATCCTCAGGTTTCTCTAAGATTAGTTTCCCTGTAAGTCTTTTTCATAAAAAAAAAAAAACATCATCTGACAGACTAATTAGGTGTTATTTACAGAAAAAAAAATGTGCATGGTGGACGCCTCAACAGACAGCACGATGCTCTTGAAATCTCTAATGCACAGGTGTGGGGTGCTAATAATCAATTTGTTTCTTCTTCAAGATCCCTTTGAGGCTTTTGTTATCTTCTCTATCCGGCATGAGATCAGACGAATCGACCTTCATAAACGTGACTACAGCCTACTCGTGCCCGGCCTGCGGAACACCATTGCTCTTGACTTCCACTTCAACCACAGTTTGCTTTACTGGACCGACGTGGTGGAGGATAAGATCTATCGGGGAAAGCTCTCAGAGACTGGAGGTAATGAACACCCAATTTGATATCCCATTCCAACTTGCCCATTTGTTTAACCTAAGCTTTAGTTTGAGTAGATATTCTGTTTCCCTATTCGTAGTATGCAGGTCACGTCCCCTGAACAGTAATGTAATACATAATGCGCATTCGCTCTTTGAATGACGCAGAAAAGCTCTGAAGGAGCTGATGAACACCCTTGTATTTTTTGAAGCTGCATTAAGCACACATCTAAATCTTTCTCTCAGAGGAACAGGCCACCAGTGCAGCTATTGCTCTCTCCTTTTGTTAGCATTTCATAAAGCCCTCCACAGCTAGAATAATTGCAAACAGCTGGATTATAGATAGCTAAAAAAATTGTGTTTACTGCTGAGGGAAAACTTCCTTTCCTTTAATACCAATGTTTTCTTCTCCAGAGTTATTTTCAGAAACCCTGTTG
Source organism: Carassius auratus (assembly GCF_003368295.1). Taxonomy (NCBI): domain Eukaryota; kingdom Metazoa; phylum Chordata; class Actinopteri; order Cypriniformes; family Cyprinidae; genus Carassius; species Carassius auratus. The sequence continues at coordinate 41,153 of NW_020523317.1, read as the reverse complement.
AAAAGACCAGCAAATGTTGTGTTTAGATGCCGATCGCCTGCTGTTGATATTCTGGTGTCCATACCAGGCTTCTTAAAGGGATAGGTCAAGTCTAAATGTTTTTTTTTAGAAGAAGAATGGTTGACTTTTGTTATATGGACAAAAAAAAAAAAAAAAACACTAAGAAATTTTTCTAAATACCTTATTTTGTGTTCCATAGAAGAGAGAAAGTTATTTTAGGTTTATTTATATACTATTATGGTATGTATTAATAATTTGAATTAGTCTTTATTTTTAGTTTTCAATTTAATTTTGCCATTTTGTCATTTTATTATTATTATTATTTTTTTTTTAGTTATTGTTTAATCTTTTTAGTTTTCAAGATTTAGTTTTCTCTAACTTTAATTTAATATGTATATTTTATTTTAACTTTATATCATTTGCTGAAAACACACATATATATATATAATTTTAGAAATATTTTTAGTTTTTTTATTTGAATTTTCCCTTTAACTAGTTTAATTAGCAAGACTGCTTTGTCCAATTTCATCAGAAAGACTTGCATCATTTGCTGATGAGCAACACGACTAACGGCATGAAATGCATTCTGTTTCAAGCTGGTCTTTTCAGCAAGGAGTAGTGTTATGAAGAGCTCAACAGTTCAAAAGGAAGTTCAAAATGACCAGAATGCTTTGCTGTGCTGAATTGGAAACCCCATCCACCCTCTGAACTAGCGCGAGTGGTTTGTTTTGTAGGTGTGACCGGGGTCGAGGTTGTGATTCAGCATGGCTTGGCCACCCCAGAGGGACTCGCAGTGGATTGGATTGCAGGAAACCTTTACTGGATAGACAGCAACTTGGATCAGATTGAGGTGGCCAAGCTGAATGGGGAAATGAGAACCACTTTGATTGCCGGTGGCATGGAGCACCCACGAGCGCTGGCTGTAGACCCAGGACAGGGGTGTGTATTAGTTTCATACAAAATTTACCACAGTCTGATTTTCTTTCCTCTTAGTCTGCTTTTCTTTTTCACATTCCCTTCTGCAATGTTCACCAGAGCAAAAGCAAACAGTGAAAAAATGTATTTCTTTTTTACCATAATTTGTCCTCATAGAGACTATCTTGGGTACATAACAGAGCAATCATATTTCATGGGACTTGTTTGTCATCTATTACTAATGATAGTTCTAGAATAGCTCGCTGCATCTTGCTGTTTATTTGTTGTGTTCTGTTTCCTTTTTTGTCACCTTACTCTTCTCTTGCTCAGCTCTACATTTCTTACGGAGGTATGCTGGGAAAAGAAAGTCTCAAATATGACAGCATGAGCTCAGAAAAGTCACAGAATGATCCCAGCAGCATGAATAATTCACACCGACATTGTAAATGCACAAAAAAGAGGATTTTTTTACCAACATTTTGAAGATCAAATAATATGCCAATTATGTTTTTTTTTTTTTTAAATACATTAAAATACATTTATTTTAATTCCTTAATTACTGATATATTGAACATTTATTATTTTTGAACACAAAATAATTATTAACCCTGTGGGCCTCATCAGTCACTTTTGACTGAATAATGATACTTTGCCCTGTTTAGTGAACCTGACCCTTGGTGTCTTTGTCATAATAGCTATGTGAACACACACACACAAAAAAACGTAATAATAATAAATAAATTAATTAATTAAAATAAACATTCTACATGATTCAGAAATGTAAAAAAAGTCAAGGAACAAAAAGGAACACTTTGCTTTCCATGCTGTCTAAAATTTGTGACAAAAGAAATGAATAAGAAAAAAATATAAAGAAAAAAATCATAAAGCCCCTAAAATTTTTATAAATATAGCATAGTTTTTTTTTTTTTTTTTTTTTCAGTTCGTTTGTTTTTCCCCTTAAAAAATGTTTTTCATTATAGTCCAGTGATGCTAATGATGGCAGTTTACCAACCGACAACACACAGGCACAGAAAAAGGCATCAATTCTATTTCTTATCAGTCCTTTTTATGTTGTTGTAGACCTAGTTGTTGCTTGTTTGCCTGTTTTATATCTAGCTGAAACATTTTTGCCAAACCGGTGAGCATCCCATAGAGGAGAAATATGGTATCTCTGCAGTCCAACTAGAGCTCATGTTGGTGCTCAGTTGGATGACATATTGTAAATTATTTCACTGAAAGCTGAAAAGAACAATTAAGGGAAATATCCAAAGACTGATTTCACACTCAGCGGTGTGGCACATATTAAAAAAACCCAAATTCATTACATAGTTACTTTGAAAATGACCTACACAGCTGTATCATAGAGAGGTGTGTTGAAAATGTATTGTAGTTCTGAAGGGATTAGCCGTCTTTGTAATTAGCAACTCTTTTATTCGTTGAAAGCCTAGTTTAATAACTGTATGCCACTGGTCAATTAATTGGCCTTCTGAAAAGGAGAAGGCTACCTCCTTGAAGCAAAATTCATGTGACGCCTTTTTGCATGCTTAACTGCCATGCACCTCAAATGTTTGGCTGCCAGTTTAATTGTTTTTGATGCCTGATGCAGGAACATGATCACATATTTAATTAGCATATGAGCTTGATGCAAGTATTTAGCATTTTAGAGTCCCTGTAATATCCACATCAGAATGTGCCCTTTGTTTCCATGCCACCCCAGAGAACTGTGACTTCTGTTAAAAAGGAACCCTCGTCGTGTTTGACATTGACTTCACTGGGAGACAGTTTTCATAGAAACTTTCAGTGTGCATATAAAAAGAATAGTTTGAAATTAACCAACTTTTTTACATTTCGATTTTTTTAATGCTTTTTCATGATGTAAAACGGGACTGTTCTCTAGGGCAGGATAGGATGCATCTCAGCACACACAGGTCTCATACACACCCTTTACTTCTCTATTGCTCCAATGCAGCAGTTTCACAGGTTTGTGCATGCTCTTAGTTTGGTAACCACTGGCATCGCTCAATGTAAATGAATTCTATTCAAGCAAGTAACTTTATTTTCTGAGCAGCTCCCTGCGTTATACTTCCCAAGTCAAGTCGTGTTTATTTGTATAGTGCTTGTCACAATACGTATTCGATACGCGTTTCGAAGCAGCTATAGAGGTATGTCTTAATAGTTCAGTCATGAGTAAATACTGAAAATGATGGTAAAATCAATATGTTAAGGTGTGTTTAAGATGTGTGTGTTGCAGCTTTATTTGGAAGAATATTATTTTGGGTCACACTTCATTTTATGGTCCATTTCTTGCTATCAACAAACAGTTGAGGTAGGGCTGTAGAACATGGTAATGCAGAATATGTGCTTTAGAAGTACTGATAAACAGCCAATGTGTTAATAATAGGCATGTTAATAAGTAGTTAACACTGAGAATTGGTCCCTATACTAAAGTGTTATTTTGAAATGTTTACACTGATATTCTATATGGTCAGATGAAGAATTTATAACGGTTTTTTTCTGTATGTAGCATTCTTTTCTGGACCGACTGGGATGCCACTTTTCCACGGATTGAGGCAGCGTCAATGAGTGGAAGTGGAAGACATGTTGTGTATAAGGACATGGAGATTGGAGCCTGGCCTAATGGACTCACGCTAGACCATCAGGAAAGGAGAATAGTGTGGACAGATGCTCGGTACGTGAAATTAAAAATGCAAATGAAGATGATATTTTGGTGCAGTTTACAAGAAGCATTGAATTTAAGCCTAGGTGTTTTGCATAAACGCTCAAGGCTTTTTTTTAGGTTAGGTATGATCCACAAACATTATATAAAACAGCCTTAACCCATTTAAACCAAAAGGAATGAATTAGATTTTTGATTTATTCTTCATGGCAAACACAGTTTTCACAAATGGGCATCTTAAGTATGTTGTGTATTTAGCCATAAGTAAGGCGGAAAAAAAAATGATATTCAATCTTCAGTATTTTCCCCAGGAAGTCATCATTGTAACATCTTGTTGGTATGGGCAAAGAGTGTTGTTCTCACCTCATGTTTCGCTTTCCCTTCAGCTCAGATGCAATATATTCAGCCCTGTATGATGGCACAGGGGTCATAGAGATTCTCAGGGGGCACGAGTACCTGTCACACCCGTTCGCTGTGTCTCTCTTTGGAGGTGGTGTGTACTGGACAGACTGGAGAACCAACACTTTAGCTAGAGCAAATAAATGGACTGGCCACAATGTAACTGTGATCCAGAAGACAAGTGCCCAGCCATTTGATCTGGAGATATACCATCCTAGCAGACAACCTCAAGGTGGGTCTGCATCTGCAATTATCTAAATGTTGATCATTTCTGTATAATTAAACATAATTACTTTAGTTTTACTGATTTAATGTCAACAAAATAAAATCATTATTTATTTAATTGGTTTAATTTTATTTAATATGCATGTTTTTAGAATGTAAATGTTTCTTTGTTTGTCATATGGGTTTATTGTTCACCCAAATTTTCAATGTATTCTGGAACTGCTTTTTTGTGACGGATACATACAGTACAAGGACGCATTAACATCGGAAGTATGCCTGTGGGTTTTACAAACTGTGGTGGCTCATACTGTAAATTATTTATCATAGAAATGTAGAATTAAAACAAATGTTTATTTTTTATTTTTTATTTTTTTTGATAAATCAGGGATTTGGAGAAGAGTAACTGGTTGTGATAAAAATAATCATTAAAATATAAACACACACACACACACACACACACACACACACACCCATATACACTTTGTATACACGTATATACACATATTTACACTTTATTTCAAGGTCCAATTCTCTCTATTAACAAACCATTAGCTGCGACTTTTGCCTCAATAAACTCCTAATTTCCTGCTTTTTAATAGTTAGTAAGGTAGTTGTTAAAGGACAGTATAGTATACTGTAAAAAGCACTGTCCTTGAAAATCTCACCCTTGCTGATGATACAGATGTTCTGTCAGAATGTTTCAACCTCTAATTTGATGTCAACCTTCCATTTCATGTTTGCGTTTGCACCCTGTGAGCTTATTCAGCATGCAAACCACACACAGCAAGCCTAGCATTTTTTACATTGACAACGTGCTTAGCTGCACGTTATTAAAAAAATAATAACAATAATATTATGATCCGCCTGTGTTCAGTTTTAGTCTGGGTGTCAGAGAGAAATTTTCCAGCATGCTCTGTGGGGCGAGGATTCATTTGAGCCGAATCCCGCTGATCATTCATTTCTTCTGCCAATCTGGAAGCCCAAATGGCTCTGTTTGAGAGGAGCGGAATAATTGAAAAAGGGGGTCATGCAGAGCGTAAGAAGGCCTGACGTGGATTCAAGACGTGCTCTTTCCTCAACCCAAATTAATTTTAATTGTTTCATGGTACAATGTCACACAGGGCTTTGTAGCCAGCAAGGGCAGCAGATTATCTTCTGTTAAACAGACAGTGGTCATTAAAAGAAAATGGGGGGAAAAAAACATCATACACAGCTTACTTATATTGACATTTTCTTATTAATAGACAAAGATTATGCTTTAAAAAATTTTATTTATATTTCTAAAACAATGAAAATAGTATCATGCTTTACACAAAAATAGTATATTATATAAAAAGAAGAAATTACTTGAGCACCAAATCAGCATTTTAGTATGATTTCTTAAATTGTATTAAAATTGTATTGAAATGAAAAACGTAGTTTTCTATAATTATGACGTGTCTTACATGACCCATTTTTACACTTACTCATCTCTGATTTATGAAAATTGCATTTTGTGATTTGTAAAACATGTTAACAGAAGTTATTGTAATTGCCAAGTGTGCCTGGTGTCCAGATGTCCAGAAATGTAGCCGTCTGCGAGTGTTCATCATCCGAAATAATCTGATTTGCATCATTTTAACCAGCCCAAAACTATAGGAAGCACTGCCAAAACAGCTCATGTCTCCTGCCACAGCACCGGCAGCCGGGTGACTGTTTTACACCGATAAGTGTCGACAAATTGTGCTGCTTTGCCAGCGAAAGCCAATAAGTATGGCTAATCCAATTTTAAAGAGCCCATGGGAAGGTCTGGCTATTAAAGGTGTCCAAAATCTGGGCTCTGGCCCCTTACAGTCCATAGCAATTGTGTTTTTGTTTGGCCCCTGCGGTTCTGGCAGATGAGTGGCGGACCTTAGAGTGTCCATAGGGAGTGTGAAGCAGATATGCTAACTAGCCTAATGGGGCTAAGGCTATAGCTGTTGATGTGTTGTAAAAGGGCTGAGTGTTAAGTTACAAGAGATCGACAACAGTTTGGAGGGCTCCCATTTTTAGTGCCTGTGTGGCCTGCAGTGTTGTAAGCACTTTTCCAGCACATTGCTGACAGGCAAACCACTTCAAAATTACTATTGGAGTCTGCAGACAGGGTGGATCATTCCCTTTTCAGACAAAGCTGAAGCAGTGAAAATACAAATTATACTCCGGACCCACTTTACATGTAGACATGTTAAGGTAAAGTCAGATTGATGTGGAGATTTATAAAATCTGTGGCTGATTTGACTAGGAAAAATCAGTACATCCGAATCAAGTGTTTCTATCACGAGTCAAGTGCACTTGCGCTGTTTATACAGTATTTATTCAAACAGCCAGTTTTCCCCCGCAGACCAGCAGAATGCATAATTAATTATATGGGATTCTAGCCTATAATTTAGTCACTTGAAATTATTTGTTATTCTCACTTGCAAAAATATGCTTGCTACATAAGTGAAATGGGTTCGACATCGCAAAGAAATAATAGGCCTATATTCAAACTCCCACTGGATCAATTATTTACAAGATGCAACTGCTTGTGGAGTTAATTGCATGTAGTTGCTCTGGGTTCATGGAAGGGTTAAAGCCTCTTGAAAACAGACAGTAGTCTTGTGTAATGGCAAAAGAAAATGGCAGCACACTATAAATAAGCATGTTCTGACAAAGTATGTCAGAATGCGTACACTGCTGTTCAAATGTTTGTGTCAGTAAGATTTTTTTTTTTTTTTTTTTTTAAATAAATGAATACTTTCTTCAGCAAGGTTACATTCAGTTTATCAAAAGTAAAATGGATGGGGTCATATGACATTGCTAAAAAACATTATTTTGTGTATTTGGTGTAATGTAATGTGTTTATGTGGTTTAAGGTAAAAAAAAAAAAAAAAAGCACATTATTTTCCATAAAATGTACATTATTGTTGCTCTTCTATGCACCGCCTTTCTGAAACGCGTCAATTTTTACAAAGCTCATCGTTCTGAAAAGCAAGGTGTGTGCTGATTGGCCAGCTATCCTGTGCATTATGATTGGCTGCTCAAGCATGTGACGGAAATGCTACGCCACTACTGTGATGCCGTCTCCCGGCATGATGAAAAAAAAAACAATAAAACCCATTGCAAATGAGCCATGTGTTGCATACAGTGGAGACATAATTACCGATTATAATGACTTGTATTGTTTTTTTACGCGTTGCATTGAGTATTGCTTTGCGTAAACATAAAACCATGTCTGCATTTGTAATCGGAGAAACAAAGAACAAGCACTACTCACACTGCTCAAAACTCACGATTAAATCATCAATGGCAAATTCTTTAAATGCGTACTTACAAGTTGTGAGTCAGAAGCGCCAGGCTGTCCTTGTAAAGTTGGAACTGCCCAGCTTTATAGAAACAGCCTTTGTGCCACAGACGAATTGAAAGCTACTGGTTCAGGAAACAGTCCTCATCCTCCATGAATGTTGATCCAGGAACATGTTGTACTTGGTGAAATTACTCACTCCTTAGAACGAGCTGTTTAAGGAGGGTGTGGTTGACTCTGAACTTTTATAAAGAATATCTCTTTGGATTTGAGACAGTCTTTGCAACCTTACAGATCTTTTTTTATGCACCAACAGATTGTAACACACCATAGAGAAAGAAAAATGTTAAATCGCATCATATGACCCCTTTTCACAGTAAAGTTATTTTTAGGGGTTTCCATTTCAAATAAAAGCTGTTCCTTTGAACTTACTCATCATTAAAGAATCTTGAAAAACACAAACATACATACGTAAACCTCATCTTGAGTTGGTCTTTTCAAGGAAGATCTTTACCGTCAGAGCAATCTGAGAAAGATTTGATGGTTAATTTACTATTCGCATCACTGGCCTTTAGGCCATTATCTGTCTGCTCAACATTACCTTCTGTTGAAATATAGTAGCCCTTCTACAAAGAGTCGAACAAAATATCTAACTGTGTTGTGCTTTCAAGAGGATCGCTGTGGGCAGAAGACATGAGCTGTCAGCCCTGTCCATTCAACTTCAGCTGTTTCCTTTATCCTGGAGTTAAGATGAATGTTTTCTTAGTGGTATTGCAATCTTTTATTTTGCACCCATTTTATGTTGCCCTCTTTAAATGCAGCCATCTGAATTCTCACTCCTTGCACCTCATCAAGAAAACAAATTATCTTTGTTTCACTGGACAGTTGCTGTTTAGCTGTACAGCTGTTGTTCGTGACTTCTTTTAAGAGCCCCTCTCCTTAATTCATAGTATGTGATATTGATTTTCTCCGTTGTGTGTTTTCTTTCTCTTTTTTTAAATGCTTGTCAACCTGGGTTTATCAGCTTCAAACCCTTGTGAGGGAAACGATGGAAGTGGTCCTTGCTCCCACCTTTGTCTCATTGATTACAACCGCACGGCATCTTGTTCATGTCCTCATCTCATGAAGCTTTCCCTCAACAACCGCTCTTGTGTGGGTGAGTATGCAGCTCTTTAACATCCCAGACAACAAACAAAACATACAAAAAGAACTATTGATAGGTGTGAGCTTTCTAGACAAATTATTGACTTGTGTATGTTTTGTTTTGGCACGCACATCAGCCTTGAAGAAGTTCTTGTTGTATGTGAGACGATCTGAGATCCGTGGAGTGGATATCGATAATCCGTACATGAACGTCATGACTGCTTTGACTGTTCCTGACATCGATGATGTCACTGTGGTGGATTACGACGCTCTTGAGGAAAGGATATACTGGGCGGATGTTAAGACTCAAACAATAAAACGTGCCTTTATCAATGGAACAGGCCTTCAAACAGTCATTTCTGGAGGTGAGTCGAGAGTCCAAGATGAAGTGTTTTTTTCTTGTTTCTTTTTTTCACCTTCTGTGGGGTGTAACATTTTTCCCAATAAACACCATCTAAATGACAGTTATTACATTTTTGTGCTGTTAATAAGTTTTGTTGTTTGTTTTTTTTCTCTTTCTGCTGCCATATTGTAGGTTTGCTTACACTCACTCTTTTTTTTAAATTATGAAAAGACTGTGTTCACAGACGGTATGCTTTTAAAAAATGATGGTAGAAGGAGTGTGTTGGCAGAATATAAATAATATCTTATGTGATAGGAGAGCTTGTTTGAGAAGTTCTCTGGGGATTGCTTCTTCATAAGTGCTGTCATCAAGCATGTTGTATTTCTTAAACCTTCACAAACTGATCAGCATGCCGACCATGCGCCTTTGCACACAAGACTTTTTATTACAGTGTGCGCATAAGTGTTGTAGTCTCCCATGAGGTTTGTTGTGATATGCACCTCTGTGCTAATGGCTATCTCTGGTACGTGCAGATATTCAAAACTGCCGTGGGCTGGCAGTAGATTGGCTCTCGAGGAATATGTATTGGCTGAGCTCTGAGAACGAGGAGACGCAGATCAATGTTGCCCGACTAGACGGATCTCTAAAAACCTCAGTCATCCATGGGATTGACAAACCAAAGTGTCTGACTGTGCACCCAGCCAAAGGGTAAGCAGCCCACATGGACAGATTGCATGTATGATAAAGAAAGATTTGTGTTTGTTCATCTGTCTGTCTGTCTGTGTAATCATGAAAATTCCTATGACTCATGTTCCTCTTTTTGTTTTTTTTGCATTATGGTCTAGAAAAATCTATTGGACAGATGGAAATACAATAAATGTCGCCAGTATGGATGGAAGCAACAGGAAGGTTCTTCATCAAAATCAGAGAGAACCAGTTGGTATGTCTGATTCCTTTGTCAATCTAACAATCACAGTAGTTTAAAGTACAAGAGGAGTTGTACTTCTTGGATATACTTAAGACTTATTTTTAGAAATTTGTACTTTATATAAATAGAAATCTTAATTTCTGAGAACAAATTCATGCTTTTTATTATACCTTACAATTATCTTTATATCTATATCTTTACCATTTGGGGAAGTCGTGGCCTAATGGTTAAAGGGTTGGACTCCCAATCGAAGGGTTGTGAGTTCTAGTCTTGGGCCGGACGGAATTGTGGGTGGGGGGAGTGCATGAACAGCTCTCTCTCCACCTTCAATACCACGACTTAGGTGCCACTGAGCAAGGCATCGAACCCCCAACTGCTCCCCGGGCGCCGCAGCATAAATGGCTGCCCACTGCTCCGGGTGTGTGCTCACAGTGTGTGTGTTTGTGTTCACTGCTCTGTGTGTGTGCATTTCGGATGGGTTAAAATGCAGAGCACAAATTCTGAGTATGGGTCACCATACTTGGCTGAATGTTACTTCACTTCACTTCACTTCACTTCACTTTATTTTGCATGCCATCACGTCATATTTCCACTTATAATGAAAAACGATTTTACAAAACTTTTATTTAAAGCAGCCAGCAAAATCCATTTCAGACTTTATTGTAATTGGCCACAACTGTGTTCATTTGTCCTTGTGAAGATACATCTGATTAGTCACCCCGACATAGTCTTGAACTACAGTACTGTAGAGTAAAAGCTGAAATTAATTTAATTCAAATATAACTTTTGTGAACTTGAGTCGATACAAACTGCTGCTAAATTTAAACAGCTCTCAGAATATAAGTTGTATATATATATATATATATATATATATATATATATATATATATATATATATATATATATATATATATATATATATATATATATATATATATATATATATATATATAATTATTTTTTTTCTATATACAGCCTTACAAAGTCAGGAACCTGAGGAAATTGCTATTTAACAGGTTGCTTTTCAAAGTTAATTTAATGTAAAAATCTCCCTGGCCTTTTGATTTCATCAGTCTATTTCAAAAGCTAATTAAAAAAGTTTAAGTTTTAATACACAGCAAAATAGTAGTACTTTTTATTTAATTTAATTTATTTATTTATTTATGGAACATCAACACAGTTCCCATCCTCAATTCTAAATATAGTTCCTTTATATATCCCTGTGCGTTAATTGATAAGCAAAGCAAATGCTTCTTTTGTTTCAATGGCAGTCTTGGAGAAGATGCCCTGAGAGTTGAAAGTCAGTTGTTGTTGGTGGGAGTCTATCATCCACTAGCCCCTCTCAGTCACAGCTGTCCTGACACTCAATTGAAATATCCTTCACTTGTCACAATCAATTTTACCACTCTGTCAAACCCTCACCATTTTTAAACCAGGTTTAAGACAGAGATGAATTTAGTCAAGTGATTTAGAGTGTCACAAAGAGGTCACAGCTATATCTCAAGCTATAAAGAATCATCTCACCTTCAGATACATATATAGTAATAGTATATGTAAGGTATTTTAAAGTAATGACTCCACACCAGCACTCCAAATAACAGTTTTTAACTGATTCTTGTTTTCCCTTAGGACTTTCGATTGACTTTCCTGCTGGGAAGATGTATTGGATCAGTTCTGCTAATGGTACTATCAACAGGTGCAATCTGGATGGTAGTGGCTTTGAGGTCATTGAAAGCATGAAGAGGGACCTAACTAAAGCCATGGCTCTAGCAGTCATGGGTAAGTGATTGTTTAATTCCCTCTTCGGCAGTCAGGCTTGGGTCAAAGGTTAACCACAGCATAAACCATAAGAAATTGGAGACATAACAGTACATGTTGATTTGATGGCATATGGCTGGTATTTTATCTGTGTTTGGTTTTCTAATTAATGTTTGTGTTTGTGAAGTGTTTTTTATTATTATTATTATTATTAAATTACTGTTCTTTGTTGCTGTGGCAACATAAACCATAAGAAGCACATTTCTAAATAAAAAAAATAATAATAAGTGAAAATCTAAAGAGCCAAAGATCTAAGTCTCACATGGCATGCCCACATACCATCTGATTAGCTGGTAAGCAGCTGGCTGCAGTTTTACCAGTTTTATCAGGAAAAAAACTGTATTTATTTCATATATTAAAAGAAAGTAAACACACATTTCCAGTTATGTCTGTCTTGCTCACAGAGATTGCTTAACAATTATGTGATTTTTGGCCAGTAATTGATTTTACCATCCCTAAATGTCTGGCTAATACAAAACTGGTCTGGTGTTCTCTTTATGTCAAAAAGGCCATTAAAAAAGTTTTAAAATATATCAGACTTTGTAAATAGTCAAACCTGACACTGCGATTCTACAGCTACATTGCTACAGAAGGGAAAAGACATAATTCAAGACATTCTGTCAAAATAGATTTAACAATTTCCTTTTAGCCCTGGGAAACTCATCATGGTATGGGAATAAAGACCAAATTTTGGTTCCCTGAGGAGCGTAAACATACATCTCAGTATTAGAGAAGTGGTGAAGTTTTATTGATGTAGCTTTATATAGATCAAGATAATAAAGGCTGTCTTGGGAGATATCCATTTGATTTGACGCAATTTTTAATCGCAAACTTTAGGTCTGCTGTATGATTCAAATTACAGCTCTAACCATTGCCCAAAAGCTATAATTCTAGGGATTATAGAGAATTCAGTCATATTGGCAGCGTCAGAAGCAGCAAGAGTTGCATAACTTTTTTTTTTTCTTTTTGTTCACCCTATAGCAAATGAAAGTAGTACATTTAGCAAATCCTGTAATGGCGCACTTTCACTTTTTTGTATTAGATGAATTCCCTTTCTCTGACTTAGGTTTTGCTTGAATGTATTGCACACTTTTGTTTTGGATTGCATCTGACATGCTTTCTCACATTACTCCCTGCCTGTCTTCGTGGGTAGAAACTTATGCCCCCAAATTATTCATTAGCATGTATTTATTTCCCTAAACCCCAGTTTTAACTGATTACACTGTCTGCATGCTGCAAAAGTATTAATCTTGGGAAAGCCTCTATAGTCACGTTCTATTTTAGAGCAGCTATGATGAGCTGAAAAGCAAATGTTTACTTGTAAGAAGTGGTGACAGACTCTTTTAATTAAACAAAGTTTGAGTCATTATTAAATTGGGAGCAGAATGCAGGCTGCCACAAAGACTAATGGGTTACTTTCATAGAAGTAGCAATGTACAGCGAAACAGCAAAATTATGCATTCAGTAGGTGCTATCTATCACAATTAATAGGTCTTTGTTCCATAGAGGAAATGCTTTCCATTACTTCTGCAAAAACCTATGGCTCTTTTTGGTGGACAGTTATGTTTCTGTACTCTACATGCATTAATGAATTCGCTGGCTTCTTTAAATTATAAAGAACTGGTCTTATTAGGTGATTTTAACTTAAATTGGATGCATACAATATCCGATCATTTAAAAGTGTTTTGTGATAATCTAAATCTTTTTCAGTTGGTAGATTCACCAACTAGGCCTAACTCGAAAAGCGCCATTAGAAGGCCACAACAGGAAACAAGTTCGGCAAATCAATACAGAAATTCAGTAGCTGGTTGATTATTTATTAGAAAATTTTCTATTGCATCAAATTTCAGATTCTTTAACATTGCGAAGATAAATAGAGAATTGAATCATTAGGAAGTACATCCTCCCTTTCAGAATTAAATGCAGATTTAATCCATACTGTATATAAATATAAGTAGATAAATGTGTATTATTTGTATATACACTACCATTTCTAGCAAAAGTAATAAGTACGTTTGTAATTCATTTTTGATTTTGAAAGTTTATTCTCACAAGATTACATTTAATTAATCAAACTGTAAGACTATACCATAAAAACAGATCCATGTTGAAAACTGTTGTGCTCCCTAATGTTTTTGTAGAAATTTGTAAAAACGATTTTTTTCTCAATAATACTTTGAAAATACAATTCAAAAGAATAGAATAGAACATGTTACAGTGTAGTTGTCATTCTACTGTAATATAAATGCACAAAAAAGATGAAGGTAAAGGCAAATACTATTTTAATAAATTCCAAACAAAAGGGTAAATTCAGGACGGACAAGCAGGTGCACGCATAGGTAAATATTAAAATAACATTAAATAGATAACGGCGACCAAAGAACCAAAAGAGGGCAACTATTATACACAAGATAATGATGGTAATTAACTAGACACAGATGAATGGAGGTTAACTAATAATAACTAAACGAGAACAGGAACATAACCAAATAAGATCACACAAGAACTAAACCAGAACAGAAGGCAGGATAACAGCAAATTAAAGAAAACACAAGTCCATAGGTCTCACAGTAGTCTTTACTGTTACTTTTGATCAGTGCATTTCTGCTCAATAAAGTATTCATTTCTATAAAAGTAAATCTTATCTTATCTTTTTCTGAAATTAATCGCGATAAATCCCACGTAACATTCAAGTTTTTAAATATACGTTTATATTGCAATAATTTTACATTTAATCACCAATATAACCAATATTATTGATGATGTCTGTATAAAAATGTTTCCCTCCCTAATATTTTGTATACTGTAGTTTCATTTGCGCTTTGATATAAAAAGATAAAGGGTACAGTGTGCGATAGTGCCTTTGTGTGTTCAATTGTAGAGCATGATCTTTAGAGGGCATGTTTTAAAAATGTCCCATTTAATGTGACACTAAAAATGTTCTTAAGTCTGGCTCACACTACAGGATTTTTAGCCTGATTTAGCCCCGATTTCCCCCTACCGAGAATCAGAGCAAACATCTTGTTGAGCACCTCGATCTGTCCCGATGTTCGGCGCGGATTATCTGGTAATGTGAGGCGTTCACCGATCGAATCTTGCTCCTCCTGATTCGCTCGCACACAAGTTGGGGCAGCCCTGATTATTATCAAACATGTTTGATATTTAGGATTTAAATCGGGATGATGTTGGCTTTATGGTTATGTCAGTACTTTCACAGCCAATGCGCAGAACCACAAAACAGCTGATGTACGGCTTCATTGGATAGCGGTGATAGAGGAAACTGTTTCTTGACATTTTTTTTAGCAAAACAACTGTCTGTAATGTGTCGAAACTGCATCACAACTGTAATGAAAAATAGAAGAGCTGGAGTGAAATCGCCTCATCTTTGAATGCATCGGGTGAGTGCACAAAGCTAGCAAGCTAAAAAAGAAAAAAGTAAGTGATGATCTGCTGCATGAGATCACGTGAGGCGCTCCTTCTGGCATGATAATCTTAATGATATCTTGCAGTGTGTGATGTGCCACGATGTTCAAATCTTGTGTGTGCATGTCTAATATTTGAGGGAAGATAATCTGCAAAGATTCTCCTTATGTGTGTGCTGCAACCAGATTTCAAAATCGGTTATGATTTTAAAACTCTTGTATTGTGAGCCAGGCTTTAGCGACTGAATAAATGCAGAGTGAGAATGCAGAGAGACAGAAAGAACAGCTGTGAGTGGGGTGGTCAACCCAAGCTCTGCTTAAAATTATTTGAAGGCATTAAACTGAAAAAAAAAATAATAATAATAATTGCCTGTGTTAACGCGTTAACATACATTTGTGTATGTACACCCACACACATACACTTATGTATGTCATGTACCACCTGCATTAAGGATCAGTAATATTTATTTAAAGCTTTATCACACCTTTATAATGGAAAGACCATCTCAGAGCCTGAATGGCCAGGGGCTGATTAGATATGCATGCAGGTGGGCGGATGATCTCGTAGACCCTTGAGTTGGTGTTTAAGTGGGTAGTGAGTGGAATTTAACTTAGAATTCCATATTTCTATCTTCTTTGCTGAATATAAACTATAGTCAAGCAATAATATAAGATAATGTCCTTCTTTCCTTCACAAATGCGCACATAAATACCTTACCATGCATATGGAGTTGATTATAAGGTATAAAATGTAAAGTAAGCACAACCTCAATGTAAATATGAAAGGAAACTATGCGAAGAGATGAAAGATTCTTGGTGTGATTGATTTTATCTTTGTGATAAGTAAAGCAGACTGGGGTTTGCACGTATATTCTTTATGATAATACAGCTCTCCCTTCCAAGCACACAAAACTGTGCTTTTCTTTCAAATACTGGCAGTCTGTGTTTTTATAATGCATATACGGCACATTCCCATGCAGGTTACCCACAGAGATCTAAAAGAATGGCATATATTATTATGCAGCATGAGAATGTCATCAGAGAACAAAGAGTCCGATTCAGCATTCAAAATTTTTTTGAATATATTACAGTCCCTTCACCCCACGTGCTTCACAAGTCAAAAGTTTAGGCACACTTTCTAAACCTTTATTTATATTATTTTGCAGAATTTAAAATAAGAAGTCATCAAATCTATGAAATGCAGACCTGCCAACATGTACGCATTTTTCGTACTCTGCACGCATTTTGACCCATACGTACGCTTGTACGATTCGCTGCTCTCTAGGTACGCATTTTGTTGAGTCTCGCATTTCGCCGATTTCAGTCTATGCAATCTATGACGCTGATTCTGCCGCTGATCCACAGCGTGTAAGTGGAATGAAAAGCTTTCGGCCAATCAGAGCGCTGCATGTTAACCCGCCGCCCACCTGCCCCTCCTATCCACAAGCAGTTAGAAAAGTGGTGGAATGGCTTGAAATCTAGAAGGTTTTAGACAGGCCAGGTTTAGATTAACGTAAAATAAAGGTAACAGTTAGGCTATGTTTAGCCTAATTGAATTTATGAACATTAAAAATGACCTTGACATCATAACAAGCAGTCCAGCTGTGACGAGCTTAGTTCAGTTCACGCGTTCATGTAGGCTAACATGAAAGGGTGGCGCTGCCAATAACACACCTAAAAGCTGTCACAAAGAACCGGCAAAAGTAATGATTATGAATATTTAATTAATATAATTATTAGGGATGCACCGAAATTTCGGCCACCGAAAATGGCCTTTTCGGTTTTCGGCCGATAGACTTTTATCACCGTAACAACACGGCCGAAATGTTGTGATGACGCAAACAGAAACCACGACCTGCACGTACACCTGCATAGCGCAGACCACGAGCTCCACGCGACATTCACTTAACACCAGTGAGAACTTTCTCTCTCTTCATATTCCTTTATTCGCAGCACTAAAACGTCTCCTAACAAAGAAATTAAGACGGACCACGAAGTGAAAACAAAGAAAAGTACAGTCTTATAGAGTCTGTTAGCACACGTCTCACTGAGATCTTTTCGGATCCTCTGCACTTCATCGTGAATGTGCTTGATCCGCGTTATAAAGACCATTACTCTGCACCAGATGAGTGGCATGCACCATCGTTGTCTGATATGTTCAGTGGAATTCTGCAAGAAAGTGCCTCAAATAATAATAATAATACGTTGGCTATTTTGTTCTTAGGCTACTATACACACACACACACACACATACATAATATCAGATTGTAGCCATATTTATGCTAGACTTCTGCTTTAATTTGATAAAAAAAATTATTTATGCCCTGGCCCTATTTAAATACACTCTCTCAAATATTTATCAAATGTCAGGCAGATGACAAGCTCAACTGCTCAACAGCTAGATGGTTATCTGTCTGAAGTCCCCATCCCCAGAAGTGACAACCCTCTTGCCTATACTGGAGAAGTAATGCACTTTCTAGTCCTACATAGAAACATTTCAAATGCACTTCACCTAAATGCTAAATGTTTTTATGAGAGAACTGTTCATTTTAAAACCTTTCTGCAGGCCAGTAGGCCTGTACATTATTATTAAATATACACATGAGTGGGATAAATTTTTAGTTTGAATTTTATTTTATACTGTGCATTGTTGCAATGTGCTTAATAAATATTTGCATCATTTGTAATTATGTATTTTTATGTTTTTTTTTTAAATAAGTTATGTAATTGTAATTATCTTTGAAACTTTAATATTAATTTATGCAATTGCAATGTCTTAATTTTAGTAAAGTTAGAACACGGTCACAGCAATAAATGCAATGCTACTAATAATTGGCATAATTTCTTTCGGTGTTTCGGTTTCGGTTTTCGGCCTTGGTTTTCTCTTTTTCGGTTTTCGGTTTCGGCCAAGAATTTTCATTTCGGTGCATCCCTAATAATTATTAATAAACAAGTGTTTCGGTATCAATGTTGTGTCGACTGCAAAGATAAATTTGGCGATGCTGTCTCGGGATCTTCGCAGTAGTGAACGCGCCAGGGAAATGCACATTTCATACGGATTAACGTTACATAAGCAGAGAGCAGTCTGTTTTCTTTCGTTTTGAATCGTTCTGTTCAACCCTCTGGAGTCTATTAACGCATGTACGCTTTATGAGTCATTTTCTCCTAAACTCCTAAAAGAACTTAAATTACACTTTCAGTTTTAATCGTACAGATAAGAGCAATACATCAATCGAATCTGTAAAGGGTCTACTTTTTTTTTTGGGATACAAACATAATAACAACAAAACTTTGTGCACTTATAAAATAAAGATAACAAACAAGGTGCGCTGTCTGCAGCCTTTGTGTGCGCTGATCTTTATTGACAAACACGTAATTAAAATGAACTGTAACTCCATGAATACTCAACGAAGAGACATGAGAGAGATATCTATAGAAAGCTTGACATGTCTATTTTTAAACTAAACAAGTGCCACCGAAAACAAATACTCTGTGATAATGTAATCCATATGAAAACAACGCAATGTCTGTTTTTCATGTCTCCCTTCATTATCTTCTAATTCAGCCACGCCCCGCGCTGAACGCTCTATTCAGATTCTAATGTTAAATAAAGTTTTTATTTTTATTTTACTGTTTGCTTCACAATGAGAGGAATAATATATAATTCACCCCAAAATGTGATTTGAGTATTTGAGAAATGGATTCCCTCAGAAAAAAGAATGAAGCACTTTATTCAGCAGAGATCATAAACATGAGTAAGTCTATTTTTATTCATTTATATACTTGTACTAGTTTTCATATAACGTATAAACATTTTACTAGTTAGACTTTTTCCAAACTATAATTCCTGACTAAATGTATAATCAAGTGAAACATTATGAAGTTTCAATAACAATATACGATACTATACCATTCAAAAGCTTGATGTAAATAATATACATGTAACAAATAAATGTAACTGTAACAAATGTAACAAACAATGCTGTTCTTTCAATTTATTCCCCTGAAAAAAAAGGAAAAAAAAATTATCCGCTCTTTTCAATATTATTAATAATCTATTAATATGAGCACAGACATGTTTAGTTCTCTGGTGACAAGAAATGTCATGATTGCCTCCAAAGGCAGCATTTGTTACAAAGAGACTTTCACTGATGCACTACTTAAAAAAGCCAAATCTGCAACCTTTAACAAGTTAAACAATGCAAAAGTTTATACACTATGCATGGAAAAGTATAAAAAAAAATTACTGTTTGTTTTTAGCAAACTGATTTTGATATTGATAACTGCTGGTTTTGCACATTTATTTAATGTTTTGATTTATTTATTTAGAAAGAATGTCCTCAGTTTACTTTTCAGGTGGAAGAAGTTTCTATGGGCTATGCATCTTGTACAAAATGTTCGGAGTGATTGCAGTAATTGTACATTTATGGTCTACTTGTATATGTTATGGAGTAACTACTAAATCTTAATTGGTGAAAGGATATGATGTGTATAATATGTATTATAGTGTTAGGTATCTCATAGGTTTCTCACAGGTGTGTGTGCAACTGTGGAGCATACATTGGCGGTGGGCTGTCAGGTTCTCGCGTGGGGGTGGGGGGGGGGGGTGTTGAGGTTGGGGGGGGTTGTAGTACTCATAAAATTTATTCAAGGTTGGCAGGTATGGAAATGGCACAATTAGGTGACCAAAAAAAAATAAATAAATAAATAATAATAATAAATAAATAAAATAAACTCTACCAAACTCATGAGGTAGTTTCTTGGACGCTTTTTAAAAACAGTATCGCATGTGTGCTGGACACTTATTGGCTGTTTTTGTTTTTTGTGAATATACTTTTAAAACTAATGTGATAATAATGCATTAATGCAAATTATTTTTAACGGAATACATTTTATTAACATGCAAATAATGCAGCACCCATTTTCTGTTTGACCTATGGCCTAGCCCGTAGTTCAGTAAATAGAAATGCTAGCATTTTTTTTGAGACTCGCTGATACTGCTGCACATGTGTGAGGTCTTGCTTTCCGAATGCACGCACACACCTGACTGCTTTTTCACTTTCAATTAAAACAGATATTATGCCGCTTCTCTAATTTTACATGCAAGTATAGAGGATATTACAGCACAGCTATTGTCTTTTTATCTTATGTGAATTTGATTTAATCAGACGACAGCTCGATTATCAGTATTTCTATGCAGATTGACATCTTGGAAGGGAGAGCTGGTCATGTTGTCTTAATAATCTGTTGCGTTTCAGTCACTAGTTCATGTTCATTCCATTGTCTGACAATAGAAACAGAAAAATATATTATTGAAAACCGTTTTATTGAGTTTTCTGCTGAATCAAAATACAGTATGTTGGCACAGACAGGCAAAAAAAAATGTAGTAATACATTTACAGCATGTTCAGAAGAAGTGAGCTGCCCAGGCATGTGGACATGTAAACAGGCTTGTGTAGGTAAGTTGCTCAATGCAAAAAAAAAAAAAAGAAAAGAAAAGTTAAGGGAATCTTGTATCTCTATGTTAATATTTTCATGTGTCTAATATACATGTACACGTGATTTGAAAAACGTCTATGACCTTTGAAATTAGTCTTAAAGCTCTATGTTGACTATAGTTTCACTAATAAACATACATTTGCATAAATCATTCATACTGTTTTTGTCCATGCCCTTGTTGATTAGAGTTTAAACACTTGAAAAATATTAATTTAAGGTACATTTGGAACAGATCAAAATGTGTGATTAAGTTGTGATATATATTCAGATGACAAAAATGACAAAAGTAAGTAATCAGAAAGTTTAATCTAATTTATGATCAGCAAAGGAATGGAAAATATGTTCAAATTAATGTCATGGAATTATTCATAAAAACAAGCTTATTTTCTCACTAAATCTATAATTTCTTATACTGCTTGAATGTAGTAAAACACCAACAGATGTAACAGATGTAGGTATAGGCCATAACTCTAACCTTGAACCCTGGATTACGCATAAAATTGTCTTCAGAATCATTCATACAGTATATGTGAAAATCAGCTGAGAATTGAACAAATAGTTGTATTAAAATGTATTATAATTATTTGTTCATCTCTTATCATGTATACTTAAATACCAAAATGACAGCTTTTCTTATCCATTTTTTGCACTTGAATGAAACCAGTTAATTCCATTATTTCTTTGCGATGCTTCTAGTGTGGTAGCTGGTCGATGTTTGATACAAACTGCATCTGCAACTGCAAGATCTTTGGTCTCTATCGGCACTATCTCCTTCCCTGCAAAAGCAACATAAATTAGGGCATTTGCCAAGGTTAACCTGTATAACACGGTATCAGTTGATGTCCCTGTAAATTTACTTTGGTCTTGCGGCAAGGGAAATGGTTTATGATTTCAGCCACCTGGCTCAGTAAAATCAGCTACCCTATAGCTTGTGATGAGGGACAGGCCTTATCGTTACAGCGAGGTTTGCAGGGGAAATGTACTCAGCAGAGACAGATGATCAGGAGATCGATAGGAACGGCGGCTGGATGAAAGATGCATCATCATTATTAGGGGGAAAAAAATCCAATGGCCGCCTTACATCAAAGTCACATCTGTTATTAGACCGTGAAGCAGTAATTGAAGAGCATGATGACTGAAGAAATGAAAGCAATTTTACTGACAGGATGCAATCTCGCCAACTTCTCCTGGTACAATCTTTAATGGGATGTGACCACTCAGGGAAGTGCAAGCTGCTGTTTAGCGGGCTGTGTGTCACCTTAAGACCTGTGCTGGTCTGTGATCAAACAGTTTAAGTGGACATTACACCCAGAAGCAATCATTGATGTCTCTCACCCCAGACAGGTAAAGATTAATATTGACTGCAGTGATGACCTGTATGCAAGCAATCTTTGAATGTCAAATACACTTCTGACTGCTCAGGGTAGGATTTCATTTATACACACCTGGCCTCACTACAGAAAGCAAATGTATTTTCGGAGGCTCACTGTGGCCTAAATGACACTAGTATTTGTTTCTGGTTTATGGAGGAGGTTAAAAAATATTTGTGCTTGTTCTCATCATTAAGTGGACATATGAAAGGATTTAACCCTTTCGCACGTGAGTGGTGAGTTTTTTTTTTTTTTTTTTAGTCAAACGTTATTTTATGGTGCATTCAAATCATGTCAGATACATTGTATTTACTAGTTAAATGCACATTAACACCACCCAAAGTCGTAATTTCGAGTGGCAAACTCTGACCAGCCAAGAGTGAACACACCGGTGTGATCATACGCATTAAAGGGTTTTAAGCATGCAGTAGACAATTGGTCTGTTTTAAAACCTAGTGTACTGCATAGAGAAAGCATATTAGGGAACAAATTATAGGTGTACAAATGCATTGCTGCATAATATATAAACAGTATGGTTCACAAGTTGTTTCCTTAGATGACAAAGTAGAATTTTTAGCTGCCATTACTTCAGACTTCATTGTCACATAATGCATTAGAAATAATTCTGATTTTCTAATTTAGTGTTTAAGAAACATTACTTATTATTATCCGTGTTGTAAACAGTTGTGTTATTATTATTTTTAATTTGATTATTAAGTTTGTATAATTTATTTATTATTCCCGTGGAAGCATTTTCTAGATAAATAGAAAGTTCAACATACAGAAAATATATGTAAAAAAAAAACAGTAAAAGTAAAAAAAAAAAAAAAAAATCTTGGTTGCACTTTATTTTACAGGATGTGTACTAACATGTACTTATAGTGTACTTACAGTGTATTTATCTAAAAAAAAATGGTTCTGGTAATACAAGGTAACTACATGGGGTAGGGTTAGGTTAGGTTCAGGGTTAGTACCTAGTTATTACATACAGTAGTTATTGTAATTACTATAATAAGTATATAGTATGTACATGAGGAACAGGACTGTAAAATAAAGTGCTAACAAAATCTTTTAAAATTTTTTTTATTTTATTTCAATTTTGAACTATAGTTACTACAATTATTATTGCTATTGTAAAACCAAATATCGTGTTGCAGTGTCCATCAACCATAAAAAAAGGTTTTACATTATTTGTAATGTTATTTTTAAGTTGCTAATCCAAAGTGAGTACAGTTTTATTGTAGCAATCGCATAAAAGTATGTGGTATTTTGGACTGTGATTTTGTTGGTTAATTTTTTTCATCCAATTCATTCATTCATTCAGTTAAATGCCATTCGGTTCATTCAATCTCTCTGTACTTTAACAAATACAAATATGTGTTTCATTTTACGGTTGCATGGCTACGACTGTCTCCGGCTCTCCTGTATTCCTGCAGCAGACAGATATGGTCTAGGCTCAGAGCCAAGGACAATCTCTGAGGCCCTTTGTGGCACACTCAGACTTACAGAGCGGAAACATCACGAGAGGCTTGCTAGCCGCAGCGCCACTGTGAGAATAGATGCACTCTGATGGCTTTGTGAATGAAGAGTCTTTGCCTTCAGCCAGGGCATGTAGCCAGGCCGCCCTGAGCTTTGCCTCATTGACTCACACTGGGAAGGGAACATGCATAATGCTCAAGTCCAATCTCTTTACTTTACTCACTCGCTCCCTTTCTCCCACCACCTCCTGTGCCCACCCGCACACTGTGGCGTAGCATAGTTTTGGCACTGGAAAAGCACAGCACACCACCGGATTATATGCATGTGGTATGAAAAGAACAAACAAATGATAATGGCATGTGCCTCCGTTGGCAGCCAGACTTGCGGGTTCTGTGACTTTGGGAAATGAATAATTCATCAGTTTTTTTTCCAGGTGGCAAGCTGTGGTGGGCTGATGACGATCTGGCTCAGCTGGGAACAGTCGCCAAACGGGATGGACGTAACCCGGCCGTGCTGCGCAATAAAACCAGCGGAGTGGTACACATGAAGGTGTATGACAGAGATGGTCAGAAAGGTGCGTTTGCAAGGTTGTTGAAAAATAGCTTGATCAGTCATTGTCTTTGAAATTGTTTATGTTTAATGTCTTTTTAGACTGTAGGATTTCTTTCCAGTGTTGTCATATTTCCCAAAAGAACAGGAAGTTTGAGTTTGAGTTTTTTACGTAGCCAGGTTCTTTAGTTAAATCACACCCTTTGCATTGAAGTTTACTAAAACTAAAACCTTTAAAAACCTTTATGAAATAATAAAATAAAAATAATAAATAAGCTAAATAATAATAATAATAAACTTCTAGTTGCACTGTTTCTCATCTTCTAATTTAACTTAATGTAACAAATTAGCTAAAGCTAAAATAAAAAATGAATAAAAATTACAAATGAATAGTGACGTAGACATATTTTTAAATGTCACAACAAAATACTTAAACTGTATAACTTAAATTTTAATAAAATGGCAAAAAAAACTAATTAAAACAATTAAAAATATATATCTCAATGATTATAAAATAACACTGCCAAGTTCCATGATTTAGCTACTAGATATAACTTTAAATGTTCATTCTTCAGAGCATTTACTGGACAAAATTCTTAGGTAAAATATTCTTTGCTCAGTTTTCCCTGTTTAGGACTGCACACGCATTTAAATTAGCCTTAAAGTTAATAGACATGGACTAAAAGCATCAAAACTAAATATTTTTTTTTTTTTTAAATAACATACACAAATAAATGTACTAAAATAGACAAGACGATACATTTAAGCATTATACTGTTCTGTTTAATTTACTTGTAAATAGCTCTAAGTGAGTCAACTGTGTTCTGTTTTCTACCTTTTTAATTTATTTATTTATTTTTACCTAATATAACAAGCTTATCTTCCCTTTGTGTAAGCAGAGATATATTCAGATATTGGTTTTCCATTTTGGGAGTTATTCTGCAAATAATTCACACTAATGGCAGATCCATTAATGGCATTGCTGTTGATTCCACTAAACTGTCGACTTGAATAAGGAATGACCATTAAACGGGCACAAATGTAAATCTATCCAGCCACCAAATTTCTCCGGCAGCAATTAGCCTCTCTATTCATAATGCGGAGCTGTCTTATTACTGTCGTAGATGTGCAAGCTGAGCTTTCCCTGAGAGCTTGTACTAATACACAGTGGTGCAGTTTCCCTCCCCTTCACTTTCAGTTATACAATTACGATGAGCGTAAGACTTCCAGGAATCATCTTGACTTGAAAGCAACACTAAAACCTTTCATCAAACGAGGAGAGATATTCCAAATTTATGACCATCCCATTGTGGCCGAACTTGTTAATGAATTGCTTTCATATAAAAGCATACATGACATAACTCAGAAACTGTCTCAAATTAGTCTACTGCGTCAGCTTTGCCTTTATGACTCATAAGTAGGCTCGCAATCTGCAAACTTTTTTAGAATTGTATCTGCTAATTTGGGGGAAATCATCATAATTTTGACAGTCCGCACTATTGACAGTCCTAGTTTTTATCAGTAGAAATTGGAGTTTGTACAACAATATTCTCTGTAAAACTGCTTTGTAACGAAATTAAAGAAGCTATAAAAGAGACAAATTTAGCTTTGGTATTAAAATATTTGATCATTATTTTACATTATAATAACATTTCACAGTATTACTGTATTTACTGTATTTTTTATCAAATCATCACAGCCTGTGAGAAAGTATTGACATTATCATTATATATAAAATAAGCTGCAGTGTCAAGTTGATTGATTATTTTCCAGATATTTTAATACTTTGCTTTGGCATAAGGACTATGTGTATTTAATTTAATTTTAGAGGCCTTTATATGTTCTCACACTGTATAAATGGGTCATACAGTAAACAATGGGTTCAGGAAATGTATAAAAACAGTCATTATTTTTACAGTTTAATTTGGATTCACTAGTAAATCTGAAATTACATGTTTTACTTATTGCAAATTTATGTTTTCAGAACAGTTTGGAATTGTTATCTTCCAACAATGTATAAGCAAATCCCGAAAGCTACAGTCAGCAGTCAGCAGTTTTCTCCACAATTCGATTTTTCATTCATCAACGTTTTCTCCTTTTATCATGGTTTCTCTCAGGTAGGAACGCCTGTCAGTTGAATAACGGCGGTTGCACACAGCTCTGTCTGCCCACATCTGAAAACACACGCACATGTGCCTGCACCATTGGCTATAACCTGCGCAGTGACCGTCTGTCCTGTGAAGGTAGTTTTTTTTTCCTTCACTTCTAACAGGAATTCATGTTGTCTTTGGTTTAGCTGCTTGTTTTGTTATGTAGAAGGCACCTAAAGATAACTGTGTGACGTTTGTTTGACCTTCATCTGACATCTCTTGCTTGTTGTTGTCTATCACAGGCCTGAGTTCTTTTCTGATGTACTCTTTTCATGAGGGAATACGTGGAATCGCTCTGGATCCTGGTGACCACTCCGAGACCCTGATGCCCATCAGCGGCACCTTGTTTGCCGTTGGCGTGGACTTTCATGCAGGTACAAACACGGCTCTTACCGTGACTCAGTTCTGCCACAGTATCTTCCAGTGTGGTCACTAGTGTATTGAACCGCTCTTTGAATTCCCTCTGTGTGCACAACAAAGATAACGCATGTATCGCTTTCTGTGCATTACTCTTTTTTTTTTAAGTTGATGCTGTCAGATGTACAGTCTCATGTTAGCTGCACACTCTCTTACCAGATCAGAAGGGACTTAACAACACTGCATATCACATGTAGAAGAGATAAAATGCTCAGATTGGTTAAACGAGCATGTGTAAACAGATAAATATTCTCTTTATATCTCTTACAGCTACAAATATAAAATATAGAAAGCAGTATAGTAGATTATCTAGCAAATGAAAGTAGAGCCGACATTGCCACGCTGATGGTGTTGAGGGGTTGTTGTCATACTATGCATTATTCATTCTGTGAATGAGGTTAATTTGACAGCGGTCTGATGCAAGATTATTCAGCCTTTTTTGGGGGAGTGTTTTGTGGTGACAAGTGGCATAAATGAAATGAACGTCAAAGAGGCAGTCCACATGTGATGGTTTAAAATGAGCGTTCTAACAGTCAATAATATGATACATTTCCATAAAAATGCAAACACATATGCATGCTGTAGTACAGACTACTTTCTGTAGTCATTCAAATGTGACCTGACCTTTCCTACTCCTACTCCCGTAAACAAACAATGCTGGAAATAGTGAATATAGCCTTTCGTTCAGTTTGCTGATAATAATTATGGCTGTCAATCAATACAAATGTATATTAATATATAGTAGATTTTTTAATATTTGTATTCTATTATTGTGTTGAATGAGATAATGGCTATATATAACTTACAATAATGTGTAACTATTTGTTATTTGTTTTGTCATGTTAAAATTACCTTTTTTATCATGTTTAATGTGTGGGGGTCAGGGAATTTTTTATGTATTTGAAAGTGTCATTCACTAAGAACAAATATATTTTTTGAAAATAAATGCAATACAATTTAAATACAATTCAAACTTCAACATTGTGAAATATTACTGCAATTAAAAATAAAATAAAAAAAGAAAAACATTATGATGATAATGGGTCCTTAAAATAGTACAACTGTTACTTCTTATCATAATAATAATAATGATGATGTTTATTATTTTTATGATGATCTTAATTGGTTCATTCAAATAAGGGAAGTCATTCAATGAAAAAAACCGTATATTTTTAAACAGATTAATTACTATAATATTGTGCACCTTGTTTGTTATTATTAATACTAATGATGATGATGATGATGATTATTAGTAGTAGTAGTAGTAGTAGTAGTAGTAGTAGTAGTTGTAGTATTATATACTAGCAAATGTGTGTGTGTGTGTGTATATATATATATATATATATATATATATATAGCAAGAAAATAACTACCTTATAATATAGAATATATAGAATATACTTATACATCATTTGAAGTATTCTTCATTTATCTGCTTAAACTGAATGGATATTTATGCATTCAAACTAATAAAGTCATATTCAACTGGTAACTTTAAATAATTAGCTTGACAGGTCATTTTTTCACATGCTGTATGGTTTGGGAAGCATGGCAGAATTGCTGACTTAGTAAGAAAGCAGGGCAATAGAGGCAGATGGTCAGAGAGTTTCAATGCAAAGCTCTCACCTACCAGCAGAATCCACTCATCTCAGGTGAAGAAAACCCCAGTCCAGCTCAGCCTATGACAGCTGATTACACATGCATACCATTTGCATGTTATTAAGAGGCAGCTTGTTCGAGCATGAAACAGATGAGGGTCTTCCAGCTGGCTGCTGTCACATGTAAGAGATCCGTTAGCCGAGTGTGAAGTCAGTAATAACAGGAGGATGCAAATAATAACAGCTCTCGTCACATTCAGTTTTTAGAGCAAAAATACCATTTACATTAAGAGCGTGCTTCTGTCAAAGCAATCTTTTAGTCATTGCTAATCATGTTTGATTTCTTTGCTACACCATTTGTTTGTATTTCTCTACCAAATGCTTGTTGGTTTCTGTGGTTATTGTTACCACTAAAAAACATTAGATATTAACATTGGGTCTCTTATAAACAGTATACGAAGCTTCCAGAATATTTCTGCTTCATTTCTTTCTGCACTTGTTTTTTGTTTTTTTTTCATGATGTATGTCCTCCTTCATACAGACAATGATACAATTTACTGGACAGACATGGGATTAAACCGGATCTCAAGAGCCAAGAGGGATCAGACATGGAAGGAAGACATTATCACTACTGGCATCAACAGAGTGGAAGGCATCGCAGTCGATTGGATTGCTGGTAAGAAACAAACATCATCTTAAAAATGGAATGCTGCCATTTTTTTTTTTTTTTTTTACCACTGTCACAAATTTTCGAAATAAAATCTTTGCATTTCTAGCCTTTAGATTTACTACTAGTAAAATGTTTTAGGGCAGTATTTTATTTTATTTTATTTTATTTTATTTTATTTTATTTTATTTTATTTTATTTTACAGAGGCTGCATATATTTGGTCAATAAGCACAACATAGTACAATACAATTTAAATACATTAAAAACAGTAATATTGTGAAATATTGTAATATATATATATATATATATATATATATATATATATATATATATAATTTATTTAATTATTTATTTATTTTACCAGGTAACCTTTACTGGACAGACCATGGCCTCAACCTCATTGAAATTGCTCGTCTGAATGGTCTCTACCGGTCAGTTGTAATATCAGAAGGGCTGGACCAGCCAAGAGCCATTGCGGTGCATCCACAGAGAGGGTACGGATCAGTTTCAGCCATGTCTGCAGTTCAGTAATATAAATCTTTAGAATCATTTTAGAAATTACTGAGTGAATTTTAGGGAACTATGCAAGTGCATTAGACCGGATAATACAATGAGCTCTTGGATGAGAAATGAAAATTTTAAACCTTTGAAGGTCAAATAAATTTTGTGATCTGACTCGGACAGTTTCGCTGACAGAATTGGCTTTAAAATGTCTTGGTCTCCACCAATGAACCGAATTAAGAATTTAAAACCAGCAGATATGCATCTCCATTTAGGCACAGGCTCATTCTGTAGTCCATTATGGTATTGTTTCAGTAATTAGGGTCAGACTTTATGGTTTCCGATCTTGCCAGTTTTGTCTGTGTTTGCCTTGAATTTGATGTTTACAACCTGCAATCTGAATCACACAGCGAAAAGACAAGTTTTAGACATATGAACGCTTTAACCCATCTACCATCTACCTGCTGACAGCAGACAGCATCAGGAGTGGGATCCTCTAAATCCCAGACATCCACAAAAAAAAAACAGCCTCCTATTCAAGCCTAAGGCTGTGAAAGCTGTCTTTTCCTTTTCCAGTTGAGTCAAACTTTGAATGATATTCTCTTGGTGGTGTAGCAACAGTTATACACTTTAAAGGAATAGTTCACCCAAAAATGAAACCTCTGACATCTTTTACTCACCATCATTTTGTTCCAAAGCCGTTCGACTTATTCTGTGGAGCACAAATGTAGAACTTCTGTCCTATTGACTCTTTTCCTGGTAGTTGAATAAGTGAATGAGTAAAGCTTTTAACCTTAAAAAGGATGCAAAAAGTATCATAAAAGTGGTTCATGTGTTAATAGCTACAAACGGATAATTGAAAACCATTTCAGTCAAAGTTTTAAGCATCAAATCAAATGATTAATTGAAAGATTATATTCTATTATGTTCTATTTATGATTCATTCAATGATTAATCTTCTCTAATGAACATGCCATGGGGCTAATGTCAAGATATATTCTTTGATAAGCTGTTCCTAACCAAAATTTGCTAAATAATTGTGAAGACTTGGCATATTGTGCATGAGTCACATTGACTACTTTTTGTGAAGCTTTTGCATCCTCTTTAAGCTTCATGTCTTCAATTCGGAAGTTGTATGGGTTTGGAATTACATTAAAGTGAATAAACAACTACATATTTTTTTATTAAATTCCTTTAGGTCGCTATGAACTTTAGAATTTAGGATGGTTAAAGTAGTATTCTGCAACTGATTTTTCCAATTAACAGTTATTTATTCTGGACCGAGTGGGGGAAGAATCCTTGCATAGGTCGTGCACGACTGGATGGTTCAGACCAAGTTACCCTGGTCAGTTCTGGCATCGCCTGGCCGAATGGAATCACCATCGACTATGAGGTAGGCCAAATTGGTTCCACTTCCCGATATTCCGCTTACTCTCTTCTCTTCTGATGCTGATAAAATGGGGCTGCTCAAAGGGAGAGGCGCTGATGTGCATTTTCAAATTGTTTTCTAGGAAAATAGATTATACTGGTGCGACGCCCGGACCGACAAGATAGAAAGAATCAACCTTGAAACCGGGGAGGGCCGAGAGATTGTACTGTCATCCGCCAATGTGGACCTGTTCTCTGTGGCTGTGTTCGGGGCTTACATCTACTGGTCTGACAGGTAATTTATTACTTTACTAAGTGCTACACTCTCTAAAGTGGCCCACGGAGCCAGCTGCTCCAGTCTCGATGGATTAACCCCTTCCGAGCAAGGTTATTATGAGACCTGCCGTATGTTTCTGTCATCTCCCAGGCAGACTCCGTTGGCCTTATGTAAATAGGGTGTACCGTAAGTCACCACCAAGGTGACGTTTTCTCGGCTTAAGAGTTAAAGCAGCTTTCCTGTGTGTTTTAATAAATCTCGCTACTTTTAATTAGATAACCGCTACCATAATGCTGATGTCAGACTTTATTCTGTGCCATCCATGGCAGAGCCCACGCCAATGGATCAATCCGGCGTGGATTCAAGAGCGATGCCACCGACACCGTCACAATAAGAAGTGGTCTTGGCGTCAACTTGAAGGACGTGAAAGTGTTTAACAAAGGCCGGGAGAAAGGTTGAGGTTTCAACTTAATGAGTTTATTTTTATTATGCCACATATGATTTTTTTTAACAAAGCCCAGTCATTCTAGATTTATCAGTGTGCTTCCAGTGATATATTTTTATGCTTTTGCATGTAGGCACCAACCCGTGTGCGAGAAGCAATGGAGGTTGTCAACAGCTGTGTTTTCACCTGGGCAGTGGAAGAAGGACTTGTTCCTGTGCTCATGGGTACTTGGCCGAAGATGGCTTTGCTTGCCAAAGATATGAGGGCTATCTTCTGTACTCTGAAAGGACCATCTTAAAAAGCATCCACCTGTCTGACGAGAGCGATCTTAACTCCCCTCTCCAACCTTTTGAGAATCCAGACTACTTCAAGAACGTCATCGCTCTGGCATTCGATTATCG
Organism: Carassius auratus; assembly: GCF_003368295.1. NCBI lineage: Eukaryota > Metazoa > Chordata > Actinopteri > Cypriniformes > Cyprinidae > Carassius > Carassius auratus. The sequence goes on along the minus strand of NW_020523317.1, from coordinate 9,259 downwards.
GCAGCAGACCTCACACCACAACCGCATATTCTTCAGCGACATCCATTTTGGGAATATTCAGATGATCAATGATGATTGGTCTGGAAGACAAGTCATAGTTGAAAGTAAGTCCAGTTTATTGTAAATGCTTTCCGGCTTTATTGTAAATGCTTTCATGGTTTTCAAGGGGCGTTTGAAAAATCCTGCTAATTGCTAGGCTTTTCTTGAGCATAAAAGATGTCCAAAGATGCTTCTTCCACAGAAATGGCGATTTGTTTTTAGCCCTGTCGTCGTCCTGATGCAGACTCATTGCAGTGACCCACATGTTGTTTAATGTTCTGCCGCTAGAACCATTCCAGCCTCTTAGCAGCCATTTGTGAAAGGCCATTTGTTGGAAAGCATAAGTGGCACTGCCTGTGATGTACAGCAAGGCCTCGATGCATCCAACATCTAGTAAAAGTGGTATAATAGCTACCTCCATTTTTCTGCAACTAAATGGGACCAATTTAACTGTCCAAAAAAGATGTTTAAAACACTGCATCTTTTTTCTGTGTCCCCAGCTTTGATGGATTAAAATCGCTTGTCTCATTTCCACCGTCCTCAAACTGTAACAGAAATATGAGTGGAAGCAGGGTGATATTTTTCAAGATCCTGCCTGTCACTGTTGTTGGAAAGTTCAGAATATGGTTATTGATTTCCTCATGTTCGCTATATACAGCAGACATTTCAGCCGCAATCGATATTCACGTCTGATGGTGGCCCACGATGAAAACCTAATATGCCTAATGACTGTGTATTATCCATTTACAATGTAATGAGACAATCATGACAGTTCTTAATATCAAACAACCCGTGTATTATGGCTGCATATAATGTAGTGCATGTTTACAGATGGACTTTCTTTCAGATCCGAATATGTCATTCACGATATCATTTTAGATTCACAGCTAATACTGACATAATTAGGTTCAAATGGCAAATAATACGGTGTTGCAATAACGCACATGTACACTAGAATTTCTTAAATGAAATTGATAGAAGAAATTCAGGGTATGTTCTTAAATCAAATAGTTTACTCAAAAATGAAAAAATTCTTTCATAATTTCTTAGTGCCGATAGTGCAGACATACAGAGCTGCTGCGCTACAGCCCTCCCGAGTTCGATTAAACAACTAAAGTTTTGTTTTTTTGGATGGACAATCCTTTAAATCGAGATACAATTTCTGTGTCTTAGGTAAACAGGGGGAAAAATCCCTTAATGTATTTCTGGTACTTAGTAAGCCAGCTCATTTCACTTAATGGGATGCAGATTTACTTAGAAAGCTTATGTGCTGCATGATTAGTGTGTCTATCCACTTACACTACTCTCTGAAATCTCTTTTAACTAACCTCATTGCTTCTTAGGTATTAGACCTTTTTTTCAGAATTCAATTTTACTTAATTTGCCTTTTTTTTTTTTTTTTTTTTTTTTTAAAGGCTATTCTTTGTCATCATGAAAATTGTTTTGTTCTGATTCATCCTTGCCTTTGTTTGGAATATGTACTAACAAAACATCATTTACATCAATTAGAATCATTGTTTCTTTTTTTCTCAGAAGTGTATACTGAGAACAAAAAAAAAAGAAAAATACATGCACACACACACACACACACACACACACACAAATAATGGTAGCTGCGGTTGCCAGAACTGAAACTTCCATAACTGAAGCATACTTAATCGAAAATCCATCAAATGTTAGCTGTCCCACAGTGACTTCTGGAAATGTCAATTTATAGGATTTGTAATATTATAATGTAACATTAACTCTAAATATAAGGTAATGTTAACTCTATTACAGTTTTTCACCGTATACAGCAAGGATGCATACTCATAACCAGTTAACAGGTTTTTGATGTAGCATTTTTACAGTCTTTTATTATTAAAATAAATTATTTTATTTTATCAATTATTATTTTAGTGTTTATGAAAATATCAAGATTCTTGGTAGGAATTTCAATATTACCTCTACAACTAATATGCTGTTAAATAAATTACCTTTTTAAATTAAGTTAAATATTATATACATTACATCAAATATGAACTAATTAAATTAAAACAACAGCTTGCCCATTTTTTAAGTAATTACATTATTAGCTTAAAACGTTACAACTAATTTGACTGGGAAGTACGTCTATGATTCAAATTTCAGCCTAAAGCACAGATTAGATATTCCGATGCATATCCAACCATGTTCACTTGAGACATTTTTGAAGGAGTAGTGCATTTGACCGGTCACGTGTACTTTTCATACCCCTGCCATGCAGTAACCTTCACATAGATATCCTCCACATCTATCTATTTGAGCATAAGTACCCCAGCCTAAGAGCGTGAGAGTGTGGTGTTGACTACAGGTTGAAATGAGCTGGCTCTTTTGATGGCATCTCCACACTCGAGTTCACTCACTTTCCCAGAGATGAAAGCCAATCCCAGCCACCTTGACTACATGCACACTTGTAATGCTGTCACCAGGAGAGGGTGAGGACGTTAATAATCCGTATTTCCCTAATTAAGTCATACATCCCCTGTTAATTACTCCCTGGCCTCTCCAACAGTTTCCTGCAAAGGCAAGCTGTCAGGCACTTTTTATTGTGAATGATTAATTAGTGATGGATTTCTGCAGAGCGTTCATAAAGTAAATTTTTCAAAGAGTAGCATTTTTAGCTACAGCATCGGTGTTTAAACAATTGCTATTTCACTGTCACTGACAAAGCCTGACCGTTTTATAATGCTTAGTGAGATGTCTCTTTGATTGATTATATGGTTTTGTGAGTGAACACATTCACTCTGCAATTTCAATATCAAAGAGAAAGCAAGGGGGAAAAAGTGTCCTACCAAGGTTATATTTAGAGTTAAAAATTCAAATTGTGAAATATTATTATGATATATAATGGAAAGAAATGTTATTGATTCCTGTGATGACAAAGCTGAATTTTCAGCAATCTTCTCAAACAATCTAAAATGGTAATACCACAGTTTTAAATGATCTCTCCTTAGTTTCATGTTTTCTGTGCAGCTTTTGGGAGAAAAAAAGGAATTCTTCAAAATGTGTTACATTTATAAATATAGAATTTTGCTATAAACAAAACAGCTGAAACCATTAACACACAGTGGTGTGTTCATTTAAAAAATTGTAATATCAAAGAAAACATCACTTTTTCGTGTGACATCGGTTTTGTCTTATCCAGTGGGAATGAAGCACGTTGAAAAGATTGTGTTGTTTTCTATAGATGTGGGTTCGGTTGAAGGCTTGGCTTATCACCGTGCCTGGGACACAATTTACTGGACTAGCTCCACTACCTCAAGCATCAGCAGATTCACAGTAGATCAGAGCCGACAAGGAGCTTTCACCAGGCAAGCTGTTGTTACTATGTCTGAGGATGACCATCCCCACATCTTGGCCCTGGATGAATGTCAAAAGTAAGATTGTTTTTTTTTTGCTCTCTTAGGTATATGATATTGGCGGCCCATAAAGACTGTCAAATCACAAAAGTAACATTGAGAAAGTACTACTACTATACAGGACAAAACATACAGTATATAAATTCACATGAGTCTTTGAGTTTGTTTTCATGTGCATTGAAATGTTTATTTGCACTTCAGAACATTCAAAAAGCCCAGCCATTGGTCATGTGACATGCAAGAACCAATGGCGTTTGATGTGATGCATATAAAAAGTGCCATTTTTCCGCTCCAACAGAGGGAAAGATTTCATTCACTACAGACTAAACAAAATGGACACATCCACTTGATAGAGAAACCTTTGTGGACACATAATGCGAAAGAAAATTGATTTCTATGTCAGGAGGAAACATATTGACTTTTAAAATCGAGAGCAAATTGATTCGTCACACACAGGAAAACTGACAAATATGGAATGTCAATCAGTCAAGAAAGAAAACATTTTAATTAGTTTGACCTCTTCAGATGAGCAGGGCACCATGTGAAATTTGTTGTGTATGGAATATTTTTATACCCGACCCAGCAGAGTAGCAACCTCCCAGACATTGTGGATGGTATATGCACTTAAATATCCTCTCCAAAAGAACCATTTAAGACTGATGAACAGCATTGATATTCAGAAAGATGTGCCGAGGCTGAGTTCACCGACTACATTAAACCCTCAACCTTGGGGAGAATATGCTTACTTGGTAATCTGGCACTTTTTCAAATGGACTTCAGACTGCTGTTAATTAGAATCTAACCTGAAATGATTAATTGGCATAGAATGTCAGCATGTATCACTAATTTTCAATTAGTCCGTGGAATTAGACTGTAAAAGGAATTTGTAAGAGGAATGTCAAATAGGCCCTGTGGCCTTTCTGTCCACTATTATTTGTGAAGTCAGTGATATTTCCTTGCGCCACAGAGCCGGTTTAAAAATACCAGTAGGCGACAGTATTGAATCATTTTGTCTTACTAGAGCTGTCTGTAAAATCGCATTCATTCCTCTAAATTTTTTGTCCCGTGTATTTTGTAGCCTCATGTTTTGGACCAATTGGAACGAGCAGCGCCCCAGTATCATGCGCTCGACTCTTGCAGGGAATAACATGAAAGTCATCATTAGCACAGATGTGTTCACTCCTAACGGACTCACAATTGATCATAAAGCAGAAAAGCTGTATTTCTCTGATGGCAGCCTGGGCAAAATTGAACGCTGTGAATATGATGGCTCCCACAGACATGTGAGTATCATTCTTTCTATCTTTTGTGATGTTTCAGAAAACATTTTTTTTTCAATAAATAACTCTTCTACAGCATTTACATAAATTAATCTAGGTTGATGTGCTATTTAAATAGTTTTCGAAAATATGCAGTATTTTATCAGTTTTATAACATTTAAAGTTAATAAATACTAAATAAAAATAGTTCCAATGTTAGTTCATTGTTAGTTATTGTTAGTTCATTGTTATCTAATGGAACTAATACACAAAGAAACTTGTCAAGCATTACCACAAACTTTAAGAAAATTAATTATTATATGTTGATTAATTAATCAGATTCTTCAAGATTAATTGCATATCAGTATTTGTTGAGAAAAACTCAAAATGAAGATACTTCAAAGATGTTATTCTTTTATAGCTTTTTAAATAATGAATCATGTTAAATTAACCCAAGTGAATTTCCTGTTCCAGTTAATTCTACATTTTTATTTTCTTTATTTGCTTCTTATTGTTTAATGGAGTGCTTTTGATTAGTGGAAATTACAACCACCAGTTGAAGTAATTCCTATCCATTTTCTAAAACAGCAGCAGGTCTCTACAACCTCAACAATAATGACTTGATGACCGCCCATAGGACGGGGCGACCCTCTGGGATTATTAGTGTCCTCTGATGTCCATTGACCCTTTATAAAATCAGCTCAATCGTAATGAATCATCCACTTTAAAGAAACATGACAAAGAGTTAGAGTTCCTCAGCCTTCCAATTTAAGCGCACTAGTGGTAATGAAAGTTTATTTTGAGACCCCTGCCGGGTCGTCCTATCAACTAGCCAATTAAACTGTAAAGAATTAAGCAAAACTAAATCAACATGGCTTTTGGCAAACTGCCTTGCAGTTGGAATCTCCCAACTGGTTTTAGCGAAGGGGTTTGTGTGGTGGAAGCTTAATGGTACGCATGGTTAGACTTTCGCTGTCACACTATGAGGTGCCATCATTTATATCACATCCACACAAAGAGGACTATTATTACAGATGTAAATGATTTGGTAATGCCCATCTGAACTGCGAGCAAATGCATGTGGCTATAGTTGTTAGTCAAAAACTGTATTTGACATCTATTTGATCAGATAAACAGAGATGATTAGTGCTGGAGCAGAACGCTTGCACCCCTAAATTTAATTCTGAATCAATATGCTCCATCAAAAACCATCTGGCAAGATACACCCCCCCTCGTGTATCTCCAGTTGTTGTTTGCTCAAGCTGGGCTCTCTTAATCAACACCTGTCCTATTTTTCCCACCATGGTGGCAGGGCTAATGTGATCACGGCTACAAGCGTGTTCCTGTTAATGTTTGGGTCTCTGGAGCTGTGGGACATTCTCCAGCCCCACAGCCTGGAAACTCCCAGAAGGAGTCGTGTGATGTATATCTGTGTCGGTCACCATGACACCTGCATTAACACTCACAGGATCTGAGCTAAACTGGCTGCTGGGGGATTATTTAAAGCATGTGTCCTCTACCTACACATTAGTTTTAGTCCTCTCAAAGAGACGTTTCAGTGTTCTTCAGTGTTTGTTTTTGTCCCTTGTTTTTAATTGTAAGCCATTGGTTTGATCCTTGTGTAAAATGCATTTTTCTAAAGGACTGGTGGCTAAATATTTTGACTACTGGATGGCTGAAATTTTAGGATGCAAGGACCAATATATCAGTACAATATATGGCAGCATACAAATAAATGTGAATATATATAATCTGTTAACAAATGCTTTATTCTTTACCCTCTGTATTTGTCGTCAGGTGATTGTAAGGTCAGGACCTGGCACATTTTTTGGACTTGCTATCCACGGAAACTTCATTTTTTGGTCTGACTGGACTCGGCGGGCTGTGCTACGAACCAACAAGTTCACGGGAGGAGATACTAAAGTTCTCAGGGCTGATATTCCCCACCAGCCAATGGGAATTATAGCAGTTGCCAAAGACACTAATAATTGTAAGTATACCGAAATAAATGACTGGGCTCTGAGAGTGGCCTCTAAAACTTTCATATTTGTGTCGCGTGCATTGAATTCACAGTTAAGCTTTCGCTGGCAGCGGCTCTTTTTGATTTCCAAGGAATAGTAGGAATGATAAATTAGAGTGGACTTATTTAGTAACAAACTAAATTGGAGAAATAATTAATTAAAAAAAGTCACAGAGGACGCTCTGAACTGTCACAAATATGAAAAGTAGGACATTGGGAAATCGGTTTAAGAGACTCCCGACGGTTTCTGTTTGTGAGCCTGCTGTGAGGGGTTTTCTCCTCTCATTTGTTTGATCATGCCATATGATTGCAGCTGTCTGCCCCTAACCATTTTTACCTAAGGAATGTTACCAAGTCAACACCGCTAGAAAGATGTGAAGATAACTGCTGCTGTGATCAACAATATGAGCTTCTTACAGAAATCATGCTTTCCTATTCTTTCATCTGACACTATGCCAAGTTAACACACCACCTTTGATTTTTGAGTCTCGTTTCCATATTCATGCTGAGTCACAGCACAATGAATAAGAGATGCTGGAGGCTCTTCATAGGTATGGGTGCTTCATACAGCTCCCAGAGGCACAATGTTCTGGATTCATAACGTTCCCTGACAGTCTGGATGTTCATTTATAAGTTCTTGATCGGTCTGATTAAATGGACAGTTCTTTTATTCGATTTTGTTTTTCATTATAACTACATATTACCTGCATAATAATGGGTAAAACTTGCAGAATGTCTTTGTGTCTTTAATGATAGCAGTCAGGCAGCATGAACCAGAAACCTGTTCTCCAGCATGATTTGAGATCTGTCCTAAGAACATCTTGTGCTTTAATGGATGTGAGAACATCTGACGTCTGTACAAAGCAGGGTTATTAAAGTTAACTAAGACTCAAACTAAAATGTACACCATAAAAATTCTATTTAAAAATGTAAAAAATAATAGCTTTAACTGAAATGAAATAAAGTATTGAATCTTTTCAGATTTCAAAACTTTTCAGCTAGTTGCCAAGCAACGGTTTTCATTCTAAGTTAGTTTAACTTGATATTTTAACTAAAATATCAAAATCTGAAATAAAAATTAATAAGAACTATATACACTATATATATATACACTATATATAATTATATATAATATATATTATATATAATAATATATATATATATATATATATATTATATAATATGTCTGTCTCTGTCTGTCTATCGCTGTCTGTCTAACTATCGTTTTATTTTTTTTAACAGTATACAACAATATTGCTCAAAAATTAAAAACTACAATGAAGAAAAGAAGCGGAACTGATAACACTGATTCAAAAATGTAACAAAAAAACTATAATAGTATCTCAATAAGACTGAATTAAGATTTGTACTAAAGAGTAGCATGTTTAATATAACAAATTCGCATATTTGATTTCTGTGACCTAGAACTAGAGCAGAACAGTATAGTTTTCTTCTTCCGTTTAAATGAGATTACACTTACGTTTAAAATTGTTAACAACTTTTTTTGTTTTGCTTTGGAACTGCACTTTGTATAAACTCCAGGGTATTCAGTGAATAAGCCCCTGATGTACTGCATTTGTCAGTGTAGTCAGCTCTTTTTAAGAAAGCGAACCTGTTTTTAGCTCAAAGTTTTGTGGATTGCTCACTTCAAAGACTTTGGAATGACTTTTCACTGTGTTCATGTTTGTTTGTTGCTTAATGCTGTTATTTATGCTTATATATATATATATATATACACTCAGAGCATTGTTGTGAAGGTGCGTGATGTTCGCTTGTCCCTGTGTTTCAGGCGAGCTATCTCCATGCAGGGTTCTGAATGGTGGCTGTGGTGACCTGTGTCTCCTTACTCCAGATGGCACAGTCAACTGCAGCTGCCGAGGAGAGCGGATACTGCTCGATGACAACAGATGTGTGTGTAAGTTTCACCATGCTTTCCTCAGAGTCCCAGGGCAATATGAGTCCCTCCATCTCCAAAAAGATGTGAAATTACTTTGCTTCATTTATTCCAGCATTTGTTTTGTACAGTATTTAACTAATCATCATCATGCTCAGAGGTTTAGATTTGAAACTCTTTCGGTACCTTTTTTGCTATGGACATGAATGGTACAGTACTTCAAAACTTTTTGTCTTTTTTTTATTTTATTCAGAAGTTAATTAAAATTGCAGATAAATACATCTTTTCTTTTCTATAACATAAAATGTTTTGTGTGCTAGATTCTTTTAACATCATTTTTTGTTCTCTTTTTTTAGCAAAATCGTCCTCTTGCAACATCCACACAGAGTTTGAGTGTGGAAATGGGGAATGTATAGACTACCAGCTAACATGTGATGGGATTGCCCACTGCAAAGACAAGTCAGATGAGAAAATGCAATATTGTGGTAAGCAGCCGATCGCAATGCTTGGCTGTATGTACTCCCTGCTCCTGCATCATGAAAGCAGTAAGCACGCAGAATTGGTTTAAGGTGGCAGTTCCATTCCCTGAGGCTTCAACCTAATAAAATGAGCCACTTCTCCTTACTGCTTTCAACCAGAGGAGCAATTGGGAATAAGCCCAGAGCAA
>NW_020523316.1:0-38614 GCF_003368295.1 Carassius auratus | reverse complement strand
TTCGTGCCCTCTATTTATTTTGGTAGTCAAAAGCCTTGGAGACAATTTCAAAGTAATTACGTGTGCCTACAGACACAACTGAAGCAAGTATTTCTTTTAGGTCAATCCAATCCTGATCTCTAGAACGGAGCTGCGCATCCACAATTTAACACACCTGTGCACACACACTGCGGTCTTATCTATGTTCTGTACTAACACACAGCGTTGAATGACACTAGTTTCCTTTCAGTTTTTTACGGCTTGTTTGAGGATTGTTGGCAGTCGTCAGCAGGATCGGATACAAACAGGTATAATGATACAGCACTGCAAGTAAAGTTTGTGCATCAAGACAGGCAGCCAAAGAAAACTACTTTTCATCTACTCTTCTATCATCTTGCCTGACATTGGCAATTGCAGTGAGCTGCTAAATGTCCACTGCTGTAATGAGCATGTGTGAATATAGCCTCCAAAAGCAATGGCTAATTTGCCAAATCTGAGAACCGCAAGACCAAATATGTTGCTGCTAGAAAGAAAACCATGGCTGACCTCAGCAACCCTTTCTAGCAGGGGCTCCAACCAGTGTTCGTTACACTCGCAGTGGCTGTCAAGGAAGGTTAGTACACTGGCTGTGGCCGCATCTGCCCCTCTGACTCGGGATCGCATCAAACCTGAAACACAGGGAACATTGAGAGTCAAAGCACTGATGCAATCTCCCTGTATTTTGACTTCATGATCTAGACACAAGTGTGCAGCGAACCATAATGATAGTCTAACATACAGATGTCAAAAGGCTTTTTGGCATTTTGAGTACTTCACAAATTTGGTAACGACATTTGGAAAAAGTAATGATATGATGCCCGTTAATTATGTCTATTATTGGTGAGGTATTACATCAGTTCTGTCCGAAGCAAATATATACGGTAAAGTAGACAAAAACCATCTTTTAAACATGAATACAAAGTTAAGCCATTATAGGGAAAAGAAGAACCTCTGATAGTATCATCATCTAATCGCGCATTTCATTTTACAATTAATTATTATTTATTTCATTATGAATGTCTATTTGAATACTACTAATAATAATAATATTGTTAGACACCCAAAATAACCTAAATTTGTACATTGCTAGTAATTTACTTATTTTATCAACAACTACTTGTTATAATTATTTGAAAAAATAACCCTTAAAAAAAAAAAAAAAAAAAAAAAAAAAAAAAAAAAACCACACACACCAAATTAAAATCAAACAAAAACAAAAATTATAAAAACTAACATCAAAACAAAACATGACTGTCACCATACCAATGTATTTAGATCTCATATAATGTATGGTCACAAGGCACAAAATAAGAAAAAAACATATCTAAGATATAACGAGTGAAAGCTTATAAGTGGCTTATGTGGAGACCTAAGGATCGATTTTCAAGCACAGAGAAACATTAAATATGAATTAACCAGTTGGGTCTTTATAACCACAAAATCTATATGAGCACTTTTTTTTCACATCTTGACACCCACAGTCAATCTAACATTAATTCACTACAAGCTTTACCAGGGACTGGAGTAATGCATGTTCTTTCTTTATTATTATATTGAGTAATTTGTGTTAAAAAATAAATAAATAAAAGAAAACTTTGGATACGAATAAACAAACTGCAGTTTTGGCTACAGAACAGCATTTTTTGCTTGACAAGTGATATAAAACTCCTTCCAAAATACACTCCAGCTCATAACAGACCATTTGCTTTTCTCTTCTTTTATCATCTCCATATTTCCACCTATAAAGTATGCAGTGTTTTTAATGATTTCATGCTGAGGCTGATCACAATTAGTCACAACAGTAAAACTTCAGCTAGTTTTAACAGATGCTTAAATTGTAATGACCAAACAAGAGCTGCCAGTAAAGACCCACTGGTCTTCACATATTAACTTGGGCATAGTTCGGATTCACAATGTTATGGTCATTCAGAGGGTTAGAAATCACTCACCCTCTCGACGATCGTTCCGTAGCACTCTGACTTTCTCGATTTTCCCAAGTAAAGCACCATCTTCAGCTGAAAGCCCAGAGAAAACATTGTGTCAGCTCAAGTGTTCAGGGCAATACATTTCTCCTATTATATACAGTATGCTGTAGTTAATATACACAGGAGGAATGTGGTAAGATGTGCCAGTGGGAAAGTTGTGTCACTTCCTTCATCCAGAATGTCACCATATATTTAATAAGGGCACATCATGTACAGTACAGCTTGCTACAACTTATTTCTGGTCTTGAGAAACGTAAGGACAGGGAACTGGGAGCCAAATTTCTTTGAAAAATCTGATGGAGAGCTGGCAAAGAGAAATCCACTAGAACCCCCTTCCTCAAATCTTACCCTGGAGGTCCAAAGCACTGCAGAGTTTAGCTCCAACCCTGATTAAAGTCACCTGTCTGCCATTTTCAAATGATCCCAAAGACATTGATTGACACTGATTAGCATGCTCAGGTGTGTTTGATTAGGGGTTAGCGCTAAACTCTGCAGGGAAAGTGGATCTCGAGGTCCAGATTTGAGGATCCCTGCACTAGAAAATGATCAAGGATCATATTTTCATGAAACATTCATGGATTGTGTCTCTTTTTTTGACATATCTACACTTCAAATCTTGATTAATTTCAGAACACTGAAATATAAAATCAGGTGCATTAGTTTAGCACCAGAATTTGTTTCTACAGGTGATGATTTGATTAAAACAAGAGGCTAACTAGAGGTTTGGCATCCAAAAAACAAGTAGTGTGATGGTTGAGGACTAGGGAGCATGGCTGGTGTCATGATGACACAGTTTATACAATCATGCCAAATAACATGATGAGCACGAAACGGACTATATATGGTTGTGCATCATTTAGTTTGATTGGGAGTTTTAAGTTCAAACACTTACCGTTGGTCACTGTAGTCATCCACCAATATGATCTCTTTGACCAGATGAGGAGGACTCTTCTTCAACACACTGAAGACAGGGAAAGAGGAAGGCTTGAATAGATTTTTATGTTAAGAAGTGTAGAGCGAGAGATTTTAGTCTAGATCTTAGCTGATATGCCAGAGGTAAAATTTCATTCAAAAGTTTAAATTCAAATTAAATTAAATGTATGCATTTAGCAGACGCTTTTATCCAAAGCGACTTACAGTGCATTCAGGCTATCAATTTTTAGATATCATGTGTTCCCGGGGAATCGAACCCCCAACCTTGCGCTTGCTTGCTTGCTAGCGCAGTGCTCTACCAGTTGAGCTACAGGAACACTAATAAATGGTGAGCCATGGTGAGCATAACCACAGTAGTGTAGTTCTGTACTTAAGTGTACTGTATATATGGCAAAATATTCTGTATTCACCACTGTAGACATTAGTAATACTGAATTACAAAAATTTACAACAAATAAAGTTTTGTACTTGGTTTACTTTTTTAAAACTATAAACGATGTTTACTTGATTAAGAAATACTGCAAATTTGTAATATTCACATTTTTAAATAGAAGAGTTGAAGTATTTAATAAGCGTTTTGCTATATCGAAGTTAGCACCAAAGATAGTGAAATTTCACTGGTATTGACATCAACATTTCGGTATTGTGACAGCCCTACATCATAATGCAGTGAAAAAAATTGTTATTCGACATGGGACGTCCCACCTGACCACAGTGCGCAGCAGGGCTGAACGGGCCTCGTTGTGGAAAGTGATAACCACACTGGATGCAGAAAGATCTGTCCTCCACTGTTTGTGACGGCAACTGAGAGACAGAAAAGATAAAATATATTAAGAAAAATACACTTCTACTTATATTAAAAACCACTACCCTTACGGAGGGACACACTCTATATTACAGAGGGTTTGACGTGAGTTTATTTGACATGGGCTAGTAAGCAATAACCTAGTAACCACCTAAAACCAACCAACACTTAGCATCATGGTAGCAAGTTTGATGTGGACAAACCAGTATTTCTTCAGGAAATGTAGAAGTCTAGTTCACAGTGAAAACCCATTGTCACACTGCTAGTGCTACACCTGCATGCAGTCTCATGCCCTCAGAGAAGCTCAAAGCACACGTTCATTTAATGCTTCTCTCAGGCTGAGATTGACAGGAGGTCATGCATGCTTAAACACTCTGGACTTGAGTCTCCAAGCATGCACACGATAAAGGTTTCAGCAACACACACCCACACGGTTTATATCACAGAGGTTTTAATTTGACAGCTATGGGGCTAATCCTCCGGTTTCCTAACACCTCTCATCGAGGATAAGAGTGCACAATGCTTCCTCTGCACTGATTCCATCGATTTTGTAGCCACTGGATCCCTGGCAGGGGAATCGGGGTCAATTCCTCCTACACTGCTGTTAAACAACAGGTCAAGGTTGAGAGCCCACCATCAGAGATTCCAAACTGACTTCAGTAAAGGGATGAGATTAGTGTCATCCATGACGCTAACACTACACACTTGGCATCATATTTAATTCCATTACAGCCAGAGAAATCACATTCATATCAATCTTGCATTGAAAAGTATGGGGCTTTCAACCATTATACTCTCCTTGACTCCTCATGAATACATTAAGGGGCCTGCACTCATTTCTAGCCCTGTTTGCAGGAGGTCTCGCAGGGAATAACTGTGCAGTAGGCCATTAATAGAATGGAGGCTTTGACTAGAAGACAAGCACTTTTTAGAGCATATCCCACTGGCACGCTTCCCTTCGCTGGCCTCCAACCACCCAGCATGGCACCAAATAAACTCTCAAATACTTCCACTGTCGCAGCTCAAGTCAATAGCTAACAGAATAAATGTTTGGTCGCAGTGTGCTGAACACCAGCTACTATGTTTTAAGATTTTGTTTAAATAATCAAAATTTGTAATTAATTTAAGTAACTGTAATTAAACACCAACATTTGAAAAGTGATGATCCCAGTAAAACAAAGATCATGTAAATACACTGCATAATGACAACAGCATAAAACAGACGACAAAAAAGGCATGGCAACTTAAAAATATAATTTACATAAATATTTATAGATACTTAATATTATTTGGAAAATGCATACAATTAATATTTATATGTTTTATATCGAAAATCATTTTTGTTAACTTTACAGTATGCGTTTCATATATTAAACACAAATATGAAAAATTTGGCATTTTATAATTTTATAAAACATTAAATGTGCACTTTAAACAGCAATATTTGAATTATCTTAATTTTACTGGAATTTTCATATTTCTCTGCAAATACACAACAGAATGATAACAGCACTGAATAGACAAATAGCATTGCAATTAAAAATATATATTAAACTAATAACTACAGAAAATAAATTTAATATTTAGAAAATTTATACAATCAATATTTATTAACTTTTATCCATAAAATATTTATTTTTGGTAATTTTATAGTGTTATTTAAACACACACACACACACACACACACACACACACAAATGTGAAACTGACAGCCATAATTTTAAAATCATTAAATTAATTGCTGTGCATTAAATGTAGATCGCAGTAAAATGAGGATAACTGAAATACATGGCATGAGAAAAGCATTGAATAGACAACAATATGGCATCGCAAAATAAAAATATTAATTAAATTAATATTGCTAGAAAATTTATGTAATGCTTAGGAATTTTGATCATTTTTACTATAGTTCTTGCTAATGTTATAGCATTATTTAAACACAATCAAACACACACAGATACACATTTCATAAAGTGACAGCCCTAATGTTTTTAAAAACTATAATGTACACTTGCTGTAGCCTTATGAGCGGTATTAATTCAAGGAAAACACTTCACCTCAGCTATAATTAATAAAAAAAAAGTTCTAAACAAGAAATAAATCATGTGCAGAAAGACATCATTCATTAAGTCATTGGCAAGTCGGTCCTTTATTTTTTGGTGTGGTCTGAACACTAGACATAGGCTATGGCTTCAGCGAGACAACAACTACGTCCGCCAAAAACATTTCCAATAAGACACGTGGCCTGCTGCCATCAGGGGTAACAAAACAGAAGCAGAGTCTCTCAGGAGTAAACAAAGAGCATGTGTTCCTCATTACAAGCTTAGGTAAGCATTTAACAGAAGGATTTAGGACTAGTGTGCTTCATTCTTTTAGTTTGGGGTAAATTTACTAGGAGGTAATGGTGCAAAAACATAGAGGGCAAATTCTCCTCACTTCTGTGAGAAAATACAAAAGGTTGGTATTCCAGCAAATAAAGTATAGAACACGCTGACCTTTAAAAAGTCTTACAGCCGTTTTAAATGCATGGTTTGTGTGTCTTCTGAGCTGAACGTGACGTCTGCATCGGGAATAAAGCTCACGCACTTCAGGGATGGAGAAAGGGCAGCGATAAGAAGACTTACATCAAGAATAATGTCATCTGCAGCATCAACAGCTCTCCAGGAGGGAAACTGACTGACAGATAGTGACAAGACGTTAACATGAAGCTGCACAGAAAAACACAGGTCAAGCCAAAAAATGTTTACAGCAGCAAACCCAAAGACAACTTCCACGGCTTATCAGAATGAATAGACACATGCATTTTAAAACTGCTGCATATCTAATCCAAACAAGTGCAAGCCAAATTCTTGGATATTAAAACATTCCTTTTTGAATATGTATTGTGATGAATATGCTCTTGCACATCCCAATTTAATTTTCTGTGCAATGCCTGTAACACTGCAGAAACCATTAAATTATCTAATATGACAGAAAGCTTAACTTTAGAGTCTCTTCTTCCCAGTTTCCATTTTACTGGCATTTTACTAAATTCGTCTTGGTGGTCTATTTAGTCATACAATAAGCCTTCAATAAGGCTCTTCAGGCTCTGTGTGTTTGCTGAAAGCAGAAGCTGAAGTAGCTATCTGAGGTTATTTCTCTGAATTCTTCTCTTAGCAGCAGTTAAAAAAATGTAAAGTTAATACTGATATTAAATATCATCTATCCATCTAGTCAATTAAGGTCCTGGTTAGAAGCTCTTCTATCATTCAACTGTGCTTTGTTCCAGCAAAAAATAAATTGCAACCAAATATGCTACAATTGCTGCAAAGAACATAATGCATTTCAGATTTCATTATCATAACTAGTTTTAATAAATAAATAATTATGTTTACATGAACACATCTCAGTTTGAGTTAATAACTTGTTCTTGTGCCGTTCAGGTCAGGTCACACATCATTGTCTCTAACACACATCCATATACAATTCGATTTGAACTCCGTCCAACCAAACTGTAGTCAAAAACGTTTGAGAGCCATGCCAGTAACATCCCCTGCCAAGTGACTAAAACAGACATCCATCTGACGTGAGATCACGATGCCTAGGAATAAACATGTCAACCATTATGTACTCAGCACAACACACACACACATACAGCTGGGGCCAGATGTCTGAGACCGCTTTGGAAATCTAGGATTTGAAACTCATTTCAATATGGACATAGCTGCGATTTAAAAAAAAAAATGTGAAAAAGAAATGCTGTCAAATAAAATAAATATGCAATTCTGATTTTCTTACATTTTGAAGTCTCTATTCAAATAAGCTAATAATCTTGTCATTGATGATGTGACTTTTCGAACAGATGGATATATGCCCTTGCTTTCACTGAAGCTCAAGACACGGAAAACATGTTCATCAGGTTTTACACAACCTGTAATGAACATTCGAAAGGCAAATTTGTAATCAAAATGCACCCTTTGTCCTTTTGCATATATATCCAGTGTTTTCCCCCTTTCTTGAATTGTATTCTCTTTTCTTTTTCTTTTTAGTTCCCAAGCACACTCATGGGAGGTGGGCAGCCAAAACATTTCACTGCAATTGTACAAATGTGGCAAATAAAACTTTGGACCTGGAGGGAACAGATCGATATGATATGTTGACACAAAGAGTGGAAATAGGACTGGGCGGTGTGAGTGAGAAACGCATCTTAATTACACAGCCTGTGTGGCAGTCATACAACAGTGGGCAAATGTTTGCTTATGTGGCTCATGGAGACATCAGTCCATGACTTCACGACTGCTCTGCCAGTTGCAGCGGTTGGCAGCACTGTGAGATATTCCCAAAAGCCAAGCAGACACCAGCCAAAGCACACAGAAGCTTTTCTCCAAGAAAGGGCCAGAGCTCAGATGGTTCAGAGGGATTTTGAAAATCAGGCAGGCTTAAAAGGTCTGCTCAAGAGAGTGAATAAAGAAAAGATGAGCAGATGTCCTTGCTGCTTGATGTATCTCCAGAAATTCAAAAAACTAAACAAAAAAAAAGTGGGTTCTCATCATTCAGAGATCTGTTATCGGCTTATTGATGCAAATATCGGCTACTGAGCTTTGTGAATTAAAGCTCTGTTCCCAGAAAGCAGAATATACAATTCCATCCATATTCTTGACTCAGGAGCGGTTCACACAGGATGCGTTCACAAGAACTAAAACCGCTAGATGGCACATGACACGGCGTGTCTAGAAATGCATTGTTCTGCATTGTAACTTCTACCAGATTGTAATAAAAAAAAAAAAAAAGGTTAGTCAGCAGTAAATCCGTGAGTCCTGGGAGCCCAGCC
The DNA here is from genome assembly GCF_003368295.1 of Carassius auratus. Classification (NCBI taxonomy): domain Eukaryota; kingdom Metazoa; phylum Chordata; class Actinopteri; order Cypriniformes; family Cyprinidae; genus Carassius; species Carassius auratus. The sequence goes on along the minus strand of NW_020523316.1, from coordinate 30,063 downwards.
CTGCACTGCAGGCCACCAGTGGAAACAGTGGTGGAAGACATTGGCCAACCTAAACCTACTGCACATTCACCCAACACACTGGGCTGTCACATGCAGGCTGGGAAAGGACCACAGACAGAGGTGATGACAGTGAATATTTGAAAGAAAAGAGGGTGAGAACACGCTCCTCAATGTTTCGCAATATAGCTTTTAACAGACCAATGAATCCCATGTCCACAATGGTTATATAACTAAGACACGATTAAACCAGATTTAACCAAAGTATTAAAAATGACAAACCCCCAAGCATCAAATGCAAAATTCATTCTATTTTTTCAAAACTAAAGCCTTTGATATTTTGCAAAACACAGGCCGCCCAAATGTTCACGCAAAGAAAGTAGGCGTAACTTTTATTCTCTCTGTTGCTGCCGCTGCCATCTTATGGAGTCTCTGTGTGTTTCGTTGTGAAAGCGAAACTACTTGTTTGGCCCTCCAAAAGAGGACACAACTAGAAATCAGTAGTTAAGTTGTATTTCAACACTGTTCCAGAACAGTCCAGCCCAAATATTCAGATGTGTGCTGCGCATTTTATGGAGGATGAGGACTGTTTCCTGAACCAGTAGCCTGCAATGCATCTGTGGCACAACAGCCGTTTCTATAAAGTGGGGCAGTTCAAACGTTGAAAGGACAGTCCGGCGCTTCTGACTCACAGCCTGTAAGTACATTATTTATATTTAAACAATTTGCCAATGATGATTCAAACGCAAGTTTTAAGCAGTGTAGAGTAGGCTTGTTTGTTGTTTCTCAGATCACAAATGCAGACATGGTTTTATGTTTATACAGTGTGACACCCAACACAATGCGTAAAAAGACATTATAAACAGTAATTATGTCCCAACTGGATGCAACAAATGCCTCCTTTGTAATGGGTTTTGTCGGTTTTGTCTCGTCTAGTGATGTCCAGATCGTGAATGAATCTTTCTATTTAACCGGATGGGATGTGCATGAGCAGAGCAGCTGGATTGAGTCTCGTGCTGCTGGCCAGGGAGACCCCCACAGAACAGCGTATGTTAATGGACGTAACATTTCAGTCACACACTTGAGGCATTCAGCCAATCACAATGCACTGGATAGTTGGCCAATCAGAGCACACCTCACTTTTTCAGACCAATAAGCCTTGTTCAAATCGACGCGTTTCAGAAGGCAGGGTATAGAGAAGAAACAATAATGTGCATTATATGGAAAATAATGTGTTTTTTTTTACTTAAACTGCATAAACACGTCAGGACTCTTATTTTTAAATATATATTGGCTACTACTTCCAGCTGCTTATAAAAAAATAAAAAAATAAAAGAGGGAGACATAATGTGTACTTTTTCCAACAACAACAAAAATAACACCATAACATAAACAATGTCATAATTCATCAACAGTAGATCATGAGTAATTGCTTGGCATAAATGCTTGCTATTTATAGATTGTAGAATGTGCATCAGCCCTGTGTTTTGACATTTAACATTCATCGCTCACATTTATTAAATTCAATCATAGTCTTTTGAAGTTTTATACTCACGTTAGGCTGTCACGAATCCTGTTTTCCGTCCCCAAATGTAAGACCTCTTTAAATGATAATTAAGACTTTTGATATACAATTTAAAACTTGTGACCATATATTTAATAAAACTGAATTTAAAACATTTTTAAGGACACACTGTGACCCTGTAAATATCATCCTTGACATATCCAGAGCAATCTGTTTCAGCCTAACATCAGGTTAAAAAAAAAAAAAAAAAAAAAAGTACTATTTCATCATAGCTTTTACTTGACTGGCTGTGGGACCAATTTATGTTCAAGCACAACCAAGCCCGCATAGCTTTTACGTCAGCCCTCTGAGATAAGGGAAATGTGTTTCCGGTGAAGATGCTCAAGATGTTTTTTGTGAAGATATCTAGGCTGTCTGAATCACAATAAAAGACAGTTACATCTAGTCATTATAACACCACAGTAACATGAGTGTTTGATGGAAACCTCATTTCTCACGCAATCGATACAGTCTGAGCTAAGCGCAGCTCTAATGAAGTTATGTTCAGGGGACCAGATAATATTTCTTAGGATTCTGAAGCTTTTTGAAACTCGAGAGTTAAGCCACATTTGAACTGCTCTAGAAAGGCAGGTTTGTGAAAAACAAAAATAAAAAATTGTGTTATTAGGTCAGATTTTCTCCCTTTTTTTCCCAAACCGCGACAAATGCCAGTCTCCTTTTTTTGCAGAGCACGATATATCCTCTGAACCAATCACAGCACACCATTCCATGCACTAGACAGTAATGGCAGTGCTTTGAATACACGCGTCATCACAGTTTTACTCATCTACTCTGTACTTTCTGATCAACAAATATCATCCTTGAATATCATCCTCATAAAATCTTATGCACGATAAATCGCATGAGATTGTCATGCACATCTCGTCATTAAAGCGGTTTCTTTAATAAATAGTACGGTTAATCTATATAACGTTTCAGATGGAAATTATTCAGATGCATTAAATACACAGAGACGTAGATCATGGACAAGCTACACTATATCGCGTTCAGAAGATGAAAATCACATTCAGTTATGAACGTGATATTGCAAAGCTTGTCAGTGTTAGTGTTTTTATAAATGCCTTTTAATTTTTTGTTAATACAGCACATAGCACTAGTCAAACTTTAAACTGAAATTAAACTCCCTTACATTCAACTTTTAAAAGTGCATTCATCTTTGCCATGTTACATTCATTTAGTTGACAAGTGCTATGTGCTGTTTTAAAAAAATTTAGAAGGCATTGATAAAAACACTAACACTGACAAGCTATGCAATATCACGTTCATAACTGAATGTGATTTCATTCAAAAGTTTGCAATCAGTACGATTACTTTGTTTTGAAATAAATTAACACTCTTATTCAGCAAGGATATTTAATTGATAAAAAATAACAGTACTAATGTAATTTATTACCGGGTTGGTGAACACTGAAAAAGGCATTGCTGAGGTGTAAATGTGGGTGGTCGAGCATTTTTCTAACATCAAAAAGTAGCCCAAGAACTCAAAACCTTTACAGACCTTTTATAAAAATAAAAAAAAAGAAAAGAAAAGAAAAGAAAAAAATGGTGCAGTACATTAAACTGGTGATGGAAAACAATATGGACATCTAACAGCATTTAACACTAAACCTGTACAAACTGAACGGTTTTCCTAAATATGTGCAACACATTATTTAATCCAGAGAGTGGTGGGAGGCCAATTTATGAGAGGAAAAAATGAGTGCCCAGAAATTCCTATTTGTGTCGTCAGCAAATATGACATTCCTTCAGATGCCCACTCAGGAGAAAATTATTTTCCGTTCCCTGAGCAACACTTATAATGATTATAAAGATTTTTACATAAAAAAAAAATTCATTTTAAAAGTAAAAGAACTATTCTCTGTCCTGTTTTTGTCCTTTATTGTTTGACTTCTGTGTAGATCTGCATTTGCCGATCTTGTTATTTAGTTATTAATCGGTGGGCGGGGCTTAGCAAGCAGTGATGATATAGAAGCAGACGTCGATCTTCTTCTGCGGAGACGGTGTTTAGTCACACTTATACGTCATAAAGTGCCACATTCCACAACCCGTCATTTTGACAGATCTGCTTCAATATAAGCTGTTTTATCAAGAAAGTTATGAATTCTGAAACTTCCAGGATGTTTTCATTGTACAATAATCTCATATGTCAAAAGACCAAGGGAATTTTGATTTCTCAGTTCATGACCCCTTTAAAGTGCTCCGATTATGCCATTTCAAATACTGTCATTCATGCAGTGTGTCATGTAACTGTAAGTGAATGTAAACAATCTTCAAAGCTGTAAAGCTGAAAGTGCACTATAATAAAGTTATTGTCTCCCGAAAGAAAGAATTCGAATCCCACTTCCCTGATGGCTACACGGAATAACACATTTGCATAATTTCCGACTATGTTTTACGTTGGCTGGCAGTGAACAACTTTGACCCCAACTTTTGACGCCGTGTCCCGCACTGTGAAAGTAAATTTGTTGTATTTTCTCTGCCGAAAGATGAGGCTGCAAAGAATCAGTGGTTAAAGTTATTTTGTCCACTGTACCAAAGCAGTACAAGCCCAATCTTTTTTGTGCGTTTCCATCATTTTACTGACGACTGCTTCTCTAATCTCAGGGAGATCAACACGGGATTCACAAAATGCTTGCTCTTCAAAGATGGCTCATTACCCAGTTTATTTGGACCAGCTGCTCCACTGAATAACAACCTGTAAGTACGATCAATAATAGATGTTTATATTTTCTTTTGAGTTCAAAATTCAGAACTATGGCAATGGGCGTATCGTTTCTGACACATGCTGTACGCGGTCGACCAATGGTTCTTAGAACTGCTTCAAACAAATCAATGAATAAAAATTAGCTGATATTAAATGCATATTTTGAGAAAACTGAAGCATTAATTGGCCTTGCATGCAGTAAACCTATTGTAGGAGATTCCTAAACAATATTGGGAACCTTAAAAAAAATGGCATATTAGGGGCACTTTAAATGAATGAGCTGAGCTAAAACTCGACTGGGACTTACTGGTCATGTCTGGTGTCTGGGACACTGCGGTCCATTCTGAGTTTGTCACTCTCAACCTGGTTGAACTTGTTGCGGGCGTAGGGATCCTGCCCTGGTCTCACCGCTGTAGCTCCCACGTACAGGTCCTGGTCAAAGTCCTGCCACCTAACCTTACCTGAAAAATGTGACAAACGGATGATTAAACATTGGATGTCGGAGTAAACAAAACATCTAAATCATTGCAAAAAAAAAAAAAAAAAAAAAAAAAAAAAAAAAAGGCAAAATAAATTGTTTTCTTGCCATTTCTATTAACAAAAGGCTGATATTTACCCTGTACACATGAATCAAATGCTGTGGATTGATCATTTTAACATACTGTTTGAGTAAGCTACTTTCCACCTGAATAATAGTCAGTAAGTACATTTCCAAAGACACCTATCACTCTAGACATCATATTTATCATTTAAAAAGACAAATTTTCACACTATAATACAAAGAACAAAAGTGTACTGTGTGTTTTTGAATGAAATACTCATGTTTCTTAGAAGAATCTCTTCAAGTAAAGACAAAAATCCTAAATGCACTGCTTCCCATTATTACAATATAAATCACATTTGCCAAAAAAACATGAAAGGGCTGTCTAGACATCTTTAGTTGATTACAACGCAGGTGAATCTGTCAAAAAGACATTTTCCAAATGATAATACATCAGGATATCTGCCAAATGGAGCCATTCCATAACAATCTGCTTTAAATGATTTCCCAACCACAAGCTTAGCTTTCCCTCTCAACAAAAAATGCTGTTTTTCCATTTTGATGTTAGTCACCTCCTACGGTAACATGGCAGCAGTCGCCGTTCTCATTGAATTAAATGGCAGAGATGGCTGGGGAGATACTTAGACCTCAGAAACATCTGGCAGAATTTGATTGTTATCTATCATTACGAAAGACTAAAAGCATTTATTTAGCAGGACTCTGGCAAACGTCTTCTGCATTATAATTGAAACCAACCTGAGTGAGAATTTCATGCCACTGATCCCAGCTATCCAGCAGAACACTTCAACTCAAAGGCCAAAACCACTGCCATGGGAATTGTTCATGAACAAAAGACAACATTTCAAAGACTTTAACAAATTAATTATTGTTGTTGTCTTTAAAATGCCTTTTTAATAAATATTTTAATTTTTTTTTAGTGGATAAAAAAAAAAGAATCATTAGAGTGTGAATTTCAAGTAAGGGTACATTATGCAGACTTGAGGAAATTCATAAAGGCCATCAATACAGTTTGAAATCAACAATATAAGTTTTGTTTTGTGATTGAATGTGTACCCTTGTCCATTTATTTTGACCAATGGTTCCAAACCAGAATCCTTTAAGAGAAACCAAATACTCTGAAGTGTAATAACCAGTGATCATTTGACAACATTATGAAACCCATAAATGTCCATGAAAAGGTATTAAATATACCTTTTAATAGTGTGCTCAATCCTGCCAACTAATCGTGTTGAACATGCAAAGACAGCATAAAAGATTTATCTAAGCAGATGAAGAGTTTCTGTTAAAGCCTTTTGGGACAACTCAAAAGTTACACTTTCATCAGCAAAAAATACTGCCACTTTTCTTTTTCTAAAATACAAGGCCGATAAATCAAAATGCATAGACGCCAATGGATCAACGTTACACTCTGTGCACGCACAACAGTGATGTAATATAGGATGCATAAGTTAATGAAAACTGAGGTTAATAATCCTGAACTGCAATACACCAAATGCACTCATCCACCGAAGTTTGACAGACACATTTATAACAGCCCTGTCCCACAATGTAAAAGTTGGCCTTCTGTGATAGCTAGTAGAAAAATGTCATCTCATGAGCTCAGGTCTGTAATTTAGGCCAAAACGATGCCCACAGAAAGCAAAAGTAAAGGATCAAAGTTTGGCACTTCCATTATAACGTACAACACCACTAAAACACTCATACAAAATACAAACCCTACTTGTGCACGGTCGATAGCTTGTCCCACGGCAGAGAACTGTAGGGGCTGTCATCAGACTAATTAGCTTCTCAAAGGAGAACAGAGTGTCTCAGCTGCGACCTCCACACTTCACTTGACAGTGCAAAATTCTAGACAAAGTGCTCTATGACACGCAGCATGCACACTTAGCTGGGGAGCAGGAGGAAGAGTGTGAACATCACCAATTTCCAGGTCGAGATACTACACACAGTAATGAGATCCATTCCAAAATCCTGCCCAGAGTGAGCACGTACATCATGCTGGGTTGCAAAATTGAATATACATTTAAGACGAAAAATTACAGAGACATCTGAGAAAAACATCTGAGAAGAAAACTGAGAAACACTTATGTAGTTCTACTGTTTTTATGTCCATGTTCTGTGAAAGGAGGAGGGGAAAAAAGCAATCAGGAACAATGTAAGAGTGAGCAGATGGCAATTTTAGGCACACTATCACTTTAAATCTGTTCTCTTAATTATTACAGATGAAATCTGGTACTCCTGGGTGACTGTTCTACTTGATGGAAATCTTTTGGGTGACCTAAATTACAAGAATAACACAGGGAGACAAGAAACTACTGATGATTCCCTGAAACAGCACCTGGGAGAACAACAACAGACAGGAAACATATTGTACGGCATGCAACGACACATGAAATGTAATCTGATGTTTATGACCAATTTAATAGAACAGCTCTCCTTGGACCTCAGTTCCAGAGCTATAGCATGACATGACATCTAATGAGCTAAATCAATAATGCATTCACAACCTTACTACAATACTGCTTTTAAATGCAGGGAGTCTATAAAAAGCATATGTTAATATCTAAGGCTTAATGTATTAAGCAGCCCAGTTCAGTTGGATCACAAAGGAATATATTTCCAGAAGGGAATGAAGAGTGAAGACACGGAGTTCTTGTCTTCAGGCCAGTCATAAAGTCACTCTCAAATCACTCTCATGCATTTTTAGTTGTCCTTAAGTGAAATGTTCAACACCAACTTTTGCCGCAAACCTCAGGTTAAGTTCTGTTTACGGGAGAAGAAAAACCTGATGCCCTGTTTTGTGCAAGCTGTTCATTAAAGTCTGTCTTTGAGCATTTCCCTGAGAACAAAACGCTCCATTATTCATCTGGGACGGAAAAAGAAATCTTGAATTATGAGAGCGGACTAATCCTGACATGAGCTGATTATGCACATGGGTTGTCAGGTTGGTTCTTACCTGGAGGAAGGGTCTCTAGGCTATGGGCTTTGTCATCAGCATTGCTGTGTGATTGAATTCTGTTTGAATTAATGCCACTCCAGTCATCCTGCCAAAAGAGAAGAACAGATCATGAGCAAAACGGCATAATGCAGGGGTGGAAATGGTAATTGAACAACAAATTTAAGAGTAACCAAAGAGCAAATGGCTACGGCTGTTGTAGTAAATCAGTGGCTGACTTTGGTACTGCAGTAAAGCATTCATAGTACCCTGATCTGACATTTTTCTTCATCCAGAAGATAGTTTGCCAAATTAGTCCAAACCTAAAAACTCGAGATTACTTCAAATCTAATTTATTTTACAGAACATTGAATTAATCCCATTTTAATAATGAATAAAGTTCATTTGAGTCTGTTGCTGTAGTAACCACGGATCTCATGAACAGGAGCTTGTGCTGTTTCTCTCTTTCTTCTCCTGGCGAGTCTGATCATATCCACTCATTTTCTTTTAAGGGAAATTCTAGCAGCAGATAATCAACTGAGGTGGGAAAAAACTCATCACAATCATTTAAAAACAATTATAACCAGCTTTTAAAATAACAAGCTAGATTGCCAAAAACAGATGCCAATGATGGACCTGTATTTTGTTTGCTTCAACAAAATGAAATAACAGTAATTGTTTTATATGAACACATTCCTCATTAAGAGTAGGCCCTAATTAATATTCACTACAGAACAAGAAAGTCAAACATCTATGCTAAAAAGTACAATTTAAACTATTCAAAGTCTTTTCACAGTATTATTAGTACCAAACACCAGCTACAACAATTTAGCGCCCAAATGCTGTCACAACGTTCAAGAAAGATGAATGAAAACAACTGTTTGCCTATTATGAAGATTACGGTAATTTCAGTGACGAGCAGGAAACCCGAAGACCTGTTTTGTGCAAGCTTTTCATTAAATTCCATTTTGAGTGCTTTCTGATGATTTTTCCTCGAGTCTGTGAGTCTTTCAGACCAGTCTATAATCTTTAGACACAAAGCTCTTATTATTCTTTCCCTTCACCACATTTTATTATTAGCAGGATGTAACAGAACATGGAGGAGTGACATACATATATACACATAAATATATATACACATATACACATACATACATATATATATATATATATATATATATACCTTTTATACAAGGAGTATGTTCAGCTTCCTCAGCATATTTTATTGCTACAGCATCTAAATTGCTATCAAAAATCATGAAATTCCACTGCTACTGGTACCAGCTACAAAAGTTGTGCATTGTGAAAACCAAACAGACCATGAACGCATGAAGAAATCCTAAGCAGACACAATTCCCATAAAACCATGGCACATGAGCCAACATAAAGATGGTGAAGATTACCCAGTCTACAGGAGGATCTGGCATCAACAAAACAGTCAGTTCATTTCAGCTTCCTTGATAACAAATGTTGGAAAATACAGGTATTCTGTCAATTGTGTCAAGGCCAAGCCCATAAGTAGCAAACAACCACACGACAAAACAGAGCTAGTAATAATTCACACCGACCCTCTGCCAAGGTTAGCAGTAAATAAATGTGCAGTCTGGACAGGCAGGGCAGACTGGGCTAGCATAGCCCACTTGGACCAGTGTCTGGTCCACAAGCCTAGGAAAACATGACTGAGGATCAAAACCACAAAACCATGTTCCTCTGTGAATATTACACACATATTAAGTGTTAGTGTTTCAAATAAAAATGTCAGCAAAAGGACCTTCATAAAAACAAAAGAAGATCAACTATTCAGTGTCAAATATGTTAGAGCCACTGAAAAGATCAATGATTTTAATATAAAACAAGTAATATGTTAGAATTCCCGCTGCTAAAATAACACCATGACACCTTTGGTGAATATTCAAGCAAAGACAGAATTTTCACTGACCCAGATTGTGTTTCATATAGGGAAATCTGGCTCTTGGGTCAGCAGGGCGAGGGAGCAGGTGTGAGAAAATGCTGAGAACAGAAGAACATCCAGCCAAGCTTCACGAGAGTTTCCCTTCAGCAGCTGGTCTTCTTCTGCAGCCTATCACCTATTACGAGCCGCTGCCATAGGCATGCCAGATAACCAAGTTTAGCGCTCAGAACAAACCAAATTTGCAATCTATGTACATTCTGCTGATTTTCAATTCTCTGCTCAGTTAATTGTAGTAAAATGTATTTTAATTGTGTCTGTTTAAAGAGGTTAAAAATCACACAATCTTCCATTGATTCTAATATAAGGTAAACATTCCCTAAAATTGTTACACCTGAAGTAACAATCTTTTCTACAGTATTGGCAGAGGACAAGTCATCAAGTTTTTTCAATTTTTTCTTGTAGCTTATACATACTCGAGACGAACCATTCCGTGTTACCAGCTTTACGCAAGATACTGTAAGAACAAAAAATATTTGACTGACCATTTTCATGTTAAGGTTAATGCTTTATATCACTAATTAAAACAATATTTAGAGTGCTTTTTTGTAACAGTTGCAAAAATCGCAAACTACATGATAAAAGTTCCTCTAAATATTTCAAAATCAAAATTTCCTAAAGCACCTAATTTTCACGGATAAATTCATGCATCCTTCAAATGTGAGAAACCCCATTCATTGCAAAACTACAGAAAAAAAGATGATGTTCCTTAAGCTCTCAACACTTCTTTGGTCAATTCACTGGTTGCCATATTTAAACTCCAATCTGTTATGATGACAAAGTCAATGCTAGAAAGTAAATTCATGAACAGGAAGCATCATCAATCATTAAAACCTTTAATTAAAAAATCTTTAGGCAGAAATGAGGAGAGGATGGCATCTCTGTGAGTAACATGTTTTACGCAAGCGACCGCTGTTATCATCAGTTCCCAGGAAGGAATGCGTAGAAGATGCAATTCACCTCAGCACAAAATAAAAGGACTGTTTTATCCCTTCATTACTGTGCGCTACAGGGTGGAACAAATGAGTTTCCACAGTGCTGTGTTTACAACAGGAGCAGGGCACACACTTGCAATCCATGGTTGGGTGTCAAAACAAATCAAAAACATTTTTCATCACAGCTCAATGCACAACGTCTTACGTTTTGACAAACCCATATGTGAGGGCAAAATATTAAATGCAGTAAAAACTGCTTCGAACCACAAATATCGCTTGACATTTCCTAATATAATCTTGTTAAGTCTACTCTGTGCTGCCAAGACAGGAAGACTGAAACAATTAACAGACATTTTTCATTTATTTCAAAATGTAACATATTTATCAAGGGAATCAGCACATTACTTTAACCACTGACTGTTGGGTGGGAAGCTTATTGACTGCACAGGTGAGGACAGATTTAATGCATTCTAGCATACTGCTCCAAGCTGCTCTTTGAATCTCTACATTCAGCTGTGCCCAGCTAGGTTTTCTCTGCATGTTTGTACAGAATAGGTTGACATCATGTAGACTCTTAAAGATTATGACCCCCATTATGCCATTTTTAAACTTTTCTTATATTGTTTTAAGAGTCTCCTACAAAAGGTTTACATGCATGCAAGTTAAAAAAAAATGCTTTTGTTTTCTCATATGCATTTAATAATTTTTCAACGATTCTCAAACAAATTGTTCGGGGGAGTTCTAAGATTCATTCTCTCTTTTCATGAGACTTCTCTGCTCTAATTGGCCCAAAAGTATAAAGGTCTATTATTGATCATATTTACAGGTTGTTATTCAGTGGAGCAGCTGGTCCAAATAAACTGGGTAAGAGCAAGCATTTTTTGAATCCTGTGTTGATCTCCCTGAGATTAGAGAAGCAGTCGTCAGTAAAATTATGGAAACACAAAAAGATTGGGCATGTACTGCTTTGGTACAGTAGAAAAAGATAATTTTAACCACTGATTCTTTGCAGCTTCATCTTTCGACAGTGAAAATAATACAAAAATTTACTTTCACAGTGTGGGACACGGCGTCTTCTCAACATGATGTTAACCACATAAACAAGCCACAGTGTTTGAGGTTGGGGTCAAAATTGTTCACTGCCAGCCAACGTAAAACAGTCGGAAAATTATGCAAATAATAGCTGAATCTTTACATTGCACTAAATGTTCTAAACAGTGGAAACTAGGGATGTCAAATTTCGATTATTTCCATGATCGATCGTCGTTTAAATTAACGATCAATTAATCGATTAATCGTTAACCATAATACTGCAAAATGCGTCTATTGCAGGCACACAGTCAGCGGTATGACAGGATGTGCAAAAGCCACACACACACACAAAACGCTTTCTCACTTGAATTAAAGAGGTTTTAGTCTGAATAAAATGCTAGTAGCAGGATTATAAAATGAATAGATGCGATTATGATCATTTGATAAAATGAAGAGAGCGCGCCATACTTTTGAGGTGATTTTACTTTGTTGACAGTTTCCAATCCCGCACGGAGAACGCTGAATGCGCCTCTTTAAATGGTTTTGTGGTGCTCGTTGTTGTATTTTAAAGCACAATTGCAATGTTTTCAAATGACATTATTGTATAAAATTATCCGAAATGTGGAGCGCGTGTGACTGCGCTGCACATTAAGTGAACTACATCGGCGCTGCTGCACCAAAACACAGTTGCTCACATTAATTTGATCCTGCTGGATTCTGTCCTAGAAAATGTCAGATTTTTAAAAATCCGGCATACAGCGCATTAGATCGTGACAGTGCATGCGTGCACACGAGGATGAGCGAGCGCGGCTTTGGCTAGATTTATTTGGAGGTTATTGCTCATGTCTCATTCGGCACAAATCGAAATGTTTCCATATTCGCAATGTATTTGAATGTTAAACTATTATTTATAATGTAAACTAGGCTTGTACTTAACACGCATTCGCATATAGACGGAAAAGATGATCCTCTTCATTTGAGCAAAAACGTCCTTGGCATAACAGCAGAGTGGACCGGTATACTACGGTCTATTTAAACTGACCATTGTAACCTTTTAATGTTTAGTTGACATTTTATTTTGATAATGAACAGACGAGTAAGTTTGAATCGCTAGAATATACGTGTGCAGCAGGCTCCAGCGCGATCGAAACAGCTGAGACATTAAACAAATATATATTTTCCGCAAAAGTGTTTACTTTCATTTGTGCACACTCACAATAAAAACAGAAGATTTGTCCTCTTGTAAAATAAAGCAAACAAACAGAATGCGTTGTCATCCTTTTTTTTTTTTTTTGTGAACTTATGGAGCGCCCACATTTCTGTTTTAAATCCGTTAATCTTAATTAGCCTATTTATGTCGGATATATTTCGCATAGCCTATTTAAAAAAACATGAAAACAAATTGTTATTTTTATTTTGGGCCTATTACTTAGTAGGCTATAAATTTTCCTTAAAGCATCCCATTTTGTCCCAGGGCTTAGAACCTGTGCCCTAGTCAGGTCCACGCAGAAACTTGTGAACGATGCTCGGCGTCACCGTTTAGTGACAGCAGTGAATGCTCCAGGAATGTGTCGGTCACAGCGCCTATTAATCGCTGTTTTGAATCCAGCAATTATTTATTTAGAAATGATAAGATCTGATTATGACAAGTGTGGTATAAAAGCTTTGTTTATTAGAGGAATGATAGGTTAACTGGAAAATGTTAGATCGTGCTTTTGGACCCCATAGTCTTCATTTACGCGGCTTTGTTCTGGTTTGCCGGTTGGTCACGAATTTCCACAAATTCAGTATATTTAGGCATTGTTTCTTTTCCTAAATCTTCATAGTCTAACCCTCTAATTTCCCAGGTTTATTTTATTATCTTTCGCTTTTAATAACTGTTTTCGCATCTCTTACTGTGGTAAACATGGGAAGGGAAATTAAAGATTTCATGAATTAAGAATTCGTTCGATTTATTAATTTGTTCCCTTATTTCACTTAAATCATGGGTTATTTAGGGAACAAAATTAATGAAACATGGACAATTGCCACATTAATAATTCGTAGGAATGAATTAACAAGTTGTAGGAATGAATAGACTATCTGTCCTGTCACTGTGTCCCGCAGCCCTGCAAAGCGCACGACATAAAACCGTTATCTGATGAAATGATTAGTAACTACATTTCTATTGCATTTAATGTTGAATAACTTTTATGTTGTTTCTATTTTAATGTACTTTAAAGTTTAAATCACATTAAAAGCTTAATTTGTACATTGTGAATGAATGATGATGCTTTTATATATCGTCACCGTCACTCACAGCCGCTCGCACGTGTTGAGTGCGCATGCACGCAGCCCAACATTGAATCGGTTAACCGACCATCGATAGCCTTAATCGATTGCATCTCTTATCGACAATTAATCGATCATCGATTAATCGTTGACATCCCTAGTGGAAACGTTTCTTTAGATTAATTTCGAGCTCCAAAAATTGTAATGCACCATAAAAGCATTTAAAAAAGCACAAAAGTAGGCACTGTATTATGAACAGAACAAACCTACAATTTTTATTCACTGAAAATCTTCACATTTGGCATAAAATAGTTCTCCATAGCATGTTCATGATAGAAGCAACATTATCTGAGAACTTGTGAAATCACCCATTTAGGCCAAAGGTTTTCAATGTATCAGTTCGATTAAGTATCAACACATTTCTGAAGTTCAGCTCAACCTAAATGTACAGCTAAGATTTCAGATGGCACACATGACTTCACAAAGCTTGGAATACTACATTGCTTTGACATGAGGTTGTGTAAATATTGACATTTCTTCATTTTTGGGTAAACTGGTGCCTTTAAAAATTAACAACGGAAGAAAATTAAAACTAGAAGTGATTTCACCTTATAAAGAAGGCTCTGTAATGGACAGACCTAAACTGTTGTTTTTGTGGCAAAGAGGTTTGCTCTGTTTTTTCTGTCCAGCTGTGCCATTCCATCATGTGTCTGAGTGTGTATCTTGTGTTAGACTGCCAGTTACCACCTGACTCAGCAACTCCCCATTAGATGGAAAATTCAAGGCAGGTTCAGCCTCACCTGCTGGCAACAGAGACAATTATTCAACCCAGTCACATCCAGAAATCAGCAGTCATACTGTGAACTGGGAATGAAATGAGTCACATCTGGCCTCTGACTGCAAGCAGGTGAAACAGAGCTTAATTAGAGATTCAATTTGATCAGTGATGGGAAACCTTCATCTTAGAGTTGACAGCGGAATAAAATTGATTCTAAGTTCTGATGAAGACTGGGGGGAAGGGTTTTAGGAGGGGTATTAGAAGGGTATTAATTGAGGAAGGGTTTTGTCATTTGTCCACCATTTCAGAACTTCTTTAATTTTTTATAAGCTGTGTGGCATTTTCAAATTGTCAGCCTACAAAATTAACCAAAATGAAAGCTGATTTAATTAGCCATTTTATTTCAATGACATGAAAGAATTATTGGATTCGTACGTAAATGCGTACTAAAAAATCTATATAAAATTTTTTAGTTTACATTTTTTGTTAAGTTGGACAATTTGGAAAACTGGGCTAACTTTAATTTAATTTTAATCTAATTCAATCATACAAAATAACTGAATCTAGTGCACATGTACCAAACACTTGTTTTGTAGTATAAGCCAAGTCGGCTTTATTTCGACACACTGCAGGCCCAGAAGCAGAATCCTATGTTATAATATGCAAGTATTTCTCATTTCTTTTCTCCATATGTATTCCAGATGCTATTAATTGAACATAATTAATTGAAATATTGTGGGGGAGAAAGTACAGGACTGACTCTGTGTCTTTTATTAGGGAAAGAACTACTCATCACAAAGCATTACAAAATTACTTCCCATATTTAATATACTGTATTTAAGAATCTTACAGTACCCCAAGAACTGAATCATCAAATCAGTAGTGTACCATCTCATCGTGACTATATTTTTATATTTAATTTGACTAAATGCAATAAAGTCTCTGAGCCAATGACAATTATACCAGAGTTGAATATAAGAGACACATAAACACAGAGGGCCAGTTACTAAAAACAACAACCTGGTATAAACTACTGTTCAAAAGTTTTTTGTTTTTTTATTAGAGTTGTTCCGATTCCGATACTAGTATCGGAAATATCTCCGATACCACAACAAATTCTGGCATCGGCATCGGCGAGTACATGAACCCATATACCGATCCGATACCATTTTCTTAAAAAAGACCTAGTTATGACCGCAAGCTTTGCCTAACCGCTGCACGGTTCTTCTTCGCTGCTCAAAATGCATTGAAAACACAGGAAGTTGTGCTGTGTTGCCACAAGCAACCCCTGTTTAGAGCAGCGAAGAAGAAATGAAAACGCGTTAGCAGCCCTTATCTATATATGACTGGATCACTCATCACATTCTAAACTGCCAAAAGACAGTGAAGCCGCTACTATATTATAGATCAGTGGTTAGCAGTATGTCTCTGTAGTACCGGTAGTTACAGACTCTCGAGTATATTCAGTACCGGCAACTGCGTTCAGTCGCTTCCGTGTAAGTCAAAACGCAGGGCTCCAGACAGTAGCCGAATATATACTAGTGTCTGTGAATATTAAACTGCAAAATACTATTTAAATATTACTCCCGCAAAATCTACATCTCTGTGGGTGACTGGCACAGATGCGCGAGAGCTCGCTGTTTTGTAGTCTCTGCTGTGTGTCATGAGGACACGAACGCATAAACCGTCACTTCATGAGAATTTACCGTTTCATTTGAGAATACTGTCATATCATAAACACAGACACTCAAAGATCTTCATGGCAGCCCATTAAAACAAATGTTTGGTTTACATGAGTAAATTGACAATATATAAAGCTACTGTTGTAGCCTACAGTAATAATAATACGTCTCTATAATAATAATAATTATGCCTAGATGGTTGCTTGTTTTTTACTTGTTTTGTTGTAAAGAGATTAACTGATTAATAGATCTTTTTTTATATTCCTAGACTTATTTGTTGCAGTTTTTTATACAGTTATATTGTAAAACTTAAATACCTTTTTTAGTTTGCGGTGTTAGATTTTTGGCTGCATTTGAAGTTCTTTTTTGCATATGAAAATAAATAATACTGTCAAATTCATGTTAGATAATAAAAATACTGTAATAAATACAGTAGTTCACCATGTATTTGTTCATGTTTTATTGAGGGATCTGTCTGAAGCACACCATAAAAAGAATTCTAGCAATTTACACAGGGCTAGTAGTATATACAGCTGTATATACAAATATACACCCAGGTATCGGATCAGTACTCGGTATCGGCCGATACCCTGAGCCCAGGTATCGGAATCGGTATCGGGAAGAGAAAAAGGGTATCGGAACATCTCTATTTTTTATGTTTATGAAAAGTCTCTTCTGCTGACCCATTTACTTGATACAAATACAGAACAACAGTAACAGTGTAAAATAATATTACAATTAAAAGAACAGTTTTCTATTCTGTGAATTTTCAGCAGTATTACTCCAGTCTTCAGTGTCACATGATCCTACAGAAATGATTCTAATAAACCTATTTGGTGCTCAAGAAACATTTCTAGTGGTAAACCGTTTAAAAGCTTTTGTTGAAACCAAGATTGATTCTTTTTCTTTGATTAATAGAAAGTTCAAAAGATTATTTTATATAGAAATATTATTGAATGGCTTACTGACTCCTAACTTTTAAACATTACAGTATAATATGTCAGACCACACAAACACCCTCGCTCCAAATCTGGTACCTAAGGTGTGTTACTGTACCTTTAAATACAAACTATGCCACTGACTCTTTGATGACTCTGTGAATTACATCACTGCTTTATGAAGCATGCATGTCTCATCAGTTTCCAACCATTTATCTCTAGGTGGACCTTCAAAGAAGACCAGAAGCTGTTACTTTTCAATATGACTTATGCTTAAATCAACAGTTTCCTTCATGACACTTTCGAAGAATTTCACAAGAATTTTCCGTTGTACTAATGTTATACTGTTATAACTGCATTAAGCATAATGGTGGACAGCTGTCCTGTGTTTGTACACTGCTCTTACTTGGCCAATTACGTAACGTTTGTACTAGCTCCTAAAAAAGCTCTCTCAATTTTTTATCTTGAAACCAATCACAGAACTCAAAGCAATTTGGAAATTGCTATTACACAAGATAATAATAGTTCAACAGATGTTTATTAATGATTAGGCCTCAGTCGCAGAGTTTTGCATCATGCCAAGACAGACACAGTGATGGGGCGTATGGTGGTGGTTTATAAAGTAAAAACAGACTTTTTTCCTCTCCTTTTCAGGTAATAAGGCTTGAGCTGCATCGACTGCGTAAACTGTAATGTATTATGCTAGATCTTTGGATCTGAATTTGAAACTCTATCTCCCAAAATTTGCATCATTGGCATGAGTCACGCTTTCGTGTTTGCTGAAGCCAACCCATACTCTTTGCATGCTGGCTAAAAAGTTGGCTGGGAGCTCTAATAATTACATTGTGCTGGAATTACAACATTAGACTAGGTGTGGCGAACTTAAAGAAAATATATATATATATATATATATATATATATATATATATATATATATATATATATATATATATATATATATATATATATATATATATATATATATATTGCTCTCTGCTAGAGGAGAAAGAGTAATTAGATTTACAGTTATTTCTATAGATGAAAAAAATACACTTTTAAAAATATTTATACACTCAAAACATATATTTTTTATTTTATACATGAAATAACTTTAATTTTTATTTTCATTTGTTTATTGTGATCTTATTGTGTCTGTGTGTGGGGGGGGGTAAAGTAAAAAACATTTCTAGAAAAAGAATTAAAGTGAGAGTTTGTTTACAGTATATCATAATCTTTTGTTATTATTTAAAAGAGAAAAAAAAACACACTTTAATCAAACAGCAAGACTGCTTAATAATATTTAAAAAAAACGTTTGTCCCTCAAAGACATGTGATGCAAATTTGAAAATGCTACAGTACAAACCTGTTAAAGGTACAATTTGTAAGATATTTGCAGTAAAATATCCAAAAACCGCTAGGCTAGTGATATATATTTTGTCCGGCCGATTACTAACAATATCTCTAATGTTTTCAACTATTTGTAAATCATACGAAAATTCCCATTCTAAACAGTGACAAGGGCAGTGCAGTCGCCTGTCAATGACGTTAGTTATCCTTTGTTACTGCCTTAACTGACGTAGAAACCACATGAAAACAGTGTTGTGGACAAATGCGGAAGTAGTGTCTAGCGTCCAGCAAACCACTAGCTTGCTTCAAGCAGTTCCTTATTTACTTCATGCACGTTTTATGGTGGATTGTGTTACTTATTTATGGAACATAATTACGGTTTGCCATCTGCCGCTGGTTCTGTCGACAAGGACAGCTCCGTAAACGTTAGCTTACAGGCCAACCAAATGACCCAAGAAGAGTTTGAGAAAGGAGAGAAAGTGTGAGGATTAATATCGATGTTGCATTTTCAAGATGGAGAGAGCTTTGTGACAAACTTCAACTAGAAAGAGATGCTGATCTCGCTTGTGTTTTACTTGACAGGTTGTTTTGATGCATATCTTTACAGAAAACGTATGCTATAACGATCAACAAGATTAGTATTATGGGGCATACACGCCAAACGCGGGGCATCGCGTCTCTAGACCTGCGCAAGGACGCGTCTGATCCATAGTCTGAACGCGTCTCTGCATTGACTTTGTATCTACTCGCGCAAATCATTGAACTCGCGTTAAATCCATGATTTATCTTTCCGTCTGATTGATGGCCGTCAGCGGTTGGGTAGAAGACAACAAATTCAATCATTCCATGCTCCTTAGCGTCATCAAACCACGCGATTGTTATTGTTTTGGTAGTGCGCCCTCTAGTGGCAGGTCCTACAACCTAATTTCCTGTAAAATTTTACTGTAAATTTAAGGTAAAGCCGTAAAACCTACCAGATTTTTTTACAGTAGAATTCTGGCAACCAAAGCTGCCAGGTTTTTTTTCACCCTTAATTTTACTGATTTTAAGGTTTTTTTTACAGTGTGTATATGAATTAATATATATTAGATATTAAAAATCTATACTAATAAAAAGAATCCCCACTCGCTTCAGAAAAATAAATTAACTTACACCATTTCACTAATCTACTAGTTGGTTGTTGGATGACTGGTCAACCATCAAGATTCGAGAACCCATTCCTAATTAGCAGGATAAGTGAGCTACAGATCACATGTTAAGCAAAGGTAAATTACCTTCCATTCTCACTGCTTGGTAACTCTGACGGAATGAGGAAAAACCATTAGCATGCTGCCCAGGGCTGATAACTAATGAAGAGCACCTGGCCAGAGCACAGATGCTTTGAAGAGCCCAAACCTCTGTTCTCCCACCCACAGAGAGCTTGCTAATCAAGCTCAGCATCACAGAATTACTGCAATTACCTGCCAAGAGATCAACCACGGCACCCTGCTTGCGCTGACAGCCCATGGCCACAGCCTCATTCCCATCATCCCACTGCAGGGGATCCGCTTAGAACCTGTGAGTGGATTTGACCAAGACCCGTCAGGTTAGTGTGGCTGAATGAAGGCTAATTTTACACACTCAAAGTCTCCAAGTACACAAGACCCCAATTAAGTAGCTAAAATGCCAGTGCTGATAAGGGTTTGCACAGAGAAATCCAGAAAACTCTATTTGCTTAAAATTCAGAGCCTCTCCGTTTGAAGACTGTGAAGAGAAATGAAAGAGCTGAACAGGGAGAGCATCGTCAAATCTTACTCAAGAGAGAAAATCGTCTCCAGGGTGGTACAATTAAAGTGTCCTTCCAGAATATTTATTTTAAGCAAGAATTCGACAAGACTCACAGCATTACAATATTCAAAGTTGCATGCGTGCCAGTGCAAGCCAATGAATAAAAGATGTGGCTGCTAAAACAAACACTACTGGTTTAATAATAAGGGCGCTGAAGAGGTCAGGTCAAAGAGTTACAAATTTGACTTGTACCAAAACAAAAAACACGACACGACACATTTAATATAAAGAAAAAAATATTTGTAAAATGTATTTTTATGTGGCAGAAAAAAAAGCCTATATTTTTCATAAAATAAAACTTTAATAGAGAAAATGCATTATTAAAAAAAATTGCCAAATTCTGACAGCAATGTGTGTTTTCAATTACAACCGTAATATAAATGTAGAAAACAATGCATTCTGGGCAATAATTTAAGGTAAGCAACTGCTGATAATTTACAGCCCATTTTCAACACTAATCTACTGTATTTATGTATTATGGTTTTGTACAGTAGTATGCAATGCAATGTTCATTTAAAGGCCAAAGGTTCAGAACGTTTCACAGGAGTTTGAGTACAAGTAAGTCTTTGCTTGTCCTTGTTTGTGGTGCTCATTACAGGAATATATGTGGAAAATTAATGAAAGCAGAGAGAAGAGGGAACTTTGAAACTAACTGCAGCGAGGAACTTTTAATTTTAGGGTTCCTTTTTTACTTTAAGAGTGTACAGTAAATAAAATTAAATCACAGAAACATGTACATGTGTGTTTTTTTTTTACGAAATTTTTTACAGTAAATGGCTGTTAATTAATGTCACAGTATTAATACCGCAGAATAAAAGTTTATTGCTGGCATCTCTGCTGCCAGTATTTTACTGAAAAAAAAAAGGAATATACTGTATTTTTTTCTATGGTTATATACTGTAAAGCAATTTCACAGTATTCATACCATATCATTACAGTAGATTACTAGTGTCTCTGCTGCCATATTTAACCAAGAACAATTTTTACAATAATAGAATGCACAATAACTTATATTCATTTCAACTTAGTTACATTTCTGTCGACTGGCTCTGGATCACAGTTATTGTTCAGTGCTGAGTTCTTACCACAGTTGTGCCACTGAACAAAGCTGTTAACTTCAGGTTCCTGAGGGGTCTCAGCAAGAGGTCTGCTCTAAATTGCTTTGGATGAAAAGAAACTGCTAAATGGCAACATCCTGCACATAGCATTGGTTTAGGTCTTGGTAAAGGGCATCTCTGCAATCCAAGCAAGCATGCAGCTAAAAAAATTATTAATGAATAAAGTTACACCGTGGCACTGAATATGATTTAGTAGTTGTACAGTAGAAGCTAAACGAAAACACAAATGCTAATCAAAGTGTCACCACTAAAAAAAAAAAAACATAAAAGCATCATTACAGAATAATTGAAAAGCCAACATGATATTTTCTATTAGAGAAAAGATCATATTCTGTTCTGATACACTTGAATTACAAAAACATGCTACATATGAAACTGCCAGTGACTGTCAGCCTGAATTTATTTCTGATGCATCAGCATTGGGCAGAGCTCAGTGGAAAGCCAATGACAGCAGCGCCTCTCTATTATAAGGCTGTAAAAATGGACATGCTTTAAAACACAGTGCTTTCATACATTTAGCCGACACAAAACAGATGCATGCATGCATGCGAAGGCATAGAACAAAAATACAAGGAATCTCTCTCTAATGAAAACAGAAACCTCAAGATGACAAAAAAATGAGAGAAACAATCATCTAGAAGTCTGTTTTCTTTGGACGAAATAAATCATACATTTCAAACACAAAGGAAAGTTGGATAATAGGCACACAAATACTAAATGAAACATTTTTTGACAAATTGAAGACGACACACATGATAGGCCTTTACCTTTAGCTGAATGTGGGTGAAGGTGATGCACTAATGGAGTTATGACCAAACTGTTATTATAGTCACTACTGAAGTAGTTCACAATCATTAAAATGTAATTGCTGGCTACATCCCCCACAAAACCCTGCAGTCAAACAGTCACATTTTGCCATAATGGACTGCAACCATTAACTGAACTATTGCCACCAGCAGACACATGAGAATGGAGCAAAAAGATCACGATTTACAATGAAAAGCAACTCAGAAGAAAAATCTCTCTTTTAGAAAAAAATAATAATAATTTGCTCACTTTTTATCTTAATTCACTACAAATTACCCTTTGATACCTTTATCAGAAAATGATTTATCTTCTAGCAATTAAATAATTATTGATACCAAATACAGACAAATAGTAAAAACGTAAAAAGAAACCTAAATAGCATGTGTTATGAAACTGAAACAGGCAATAGAGATATTTGCCTACTTTTACTACTGCTATGTCTTCTGGAGGAAGCATAATCCTGGTTTTGCAAATGCTTCATTACTTAATTTCTTCATACTCCAATTCTTAGAAGCGTCTATTTTGGTTCTTTCTAATCAACGACTAAGGCTGACAATGAAATTGTCAATGGTAATGTAACTTCGGAATTCATCAATATACATAGAACTTGGAATAGTACCAAAAAATGTTTGTTTCCCTTGAGGGTTTGTGAAAACATTGCACAGGGATAGAATTTCATGAATAATATATCAATCAATTTACAAATTTAGTGGGTATGGAATAGAATGACCCCTTGTAAAATAATAACCCCACTGAAAATCTGTGGAATGACTTAAAGACTGTAGTCCACAAACACTCACCAAATTTAACTGAACTTGAAACAGTTCTGCAAAGAAGAGCGGCAAATATTGATGTGCAAAGTTAGTAGAGCATATACCGACAGACTAAAGGCTGTAACTCGGATGTTGTAAGTGAAAACAGCTGGATAAATCAAATACTGTTTCAGTCCTCATTTCAGGCTGCAAAGCAACAAAATGTAATTATTTAAAGGGGGGGGGGGGGGGGGGTGATTCTTTTCTATACCCACCGCATTTCTCTTTTGGGCTCACTTAGCCCACTTTCTACATACACTGTTTTTGGAAGCCAACTTTCACTTTCACACATCATATAAACACACTTTCACAAGGGCTGACCAAAAATATCTGCTATAAAAAGTAATAGTTTACTCAAAAGTGAACATTCTGTCCATCGTCAGGACAAGTGGAGGGTGGGTTGAATTGTCAGAATTTTCTACATTCACAAATAATGCATGTTAGTGTGAGGCATTTTTATTTGAAGAGCACACAGTAATAATTATTAACAAAATAATTCGCTTAAAATAACTTATTAGAACATCAATATGTTAAAGTGTGTGCATTAAAGCGCAGTTATCACGAATAATCACCAAAACGATCAAACAGTTATGATCAGCCCTAACAATGGCAAACCTTATTACCTTACTGTCTCTCTAAATGCCCCAAATGGAGCAAACACTAGAGATTATTGAAAGCCACGTCCGGTGCGCGTAAATGTAATGAAATCCAATCAGATATTCATTACAGCATTTACGTTTCAGGCGGCTCTTCTAATGGTGAATCAAACAGCCATGACTCCTCAGGGTCTTCTGCAAGCAGAGGAGGCTGTAACCATGGTTACCAAGGCCTGGACTAAAGACATTCTCCACGAAAGCATCTACACAGCGTTATTCCACCAGACTACCCACTGTTTCCAATTTCCCAATAAAAAGTCCGAGCGAGGTGCTGGAATCGGCTGAATGTTGCAGGAGCATTAATGGCCAGCCTCACTGTCGCTCAAGCCAGCCCACTCATCTTTAACTGCAAGCTGAAGGAAATACAAGACCAGGAGAGCAGGAAAGAAAGGGACATTAAGAGAGACATGTAGACTCCATGCTCTCCGTCAGGTTTATTAATATACTAAAAGCTTCAAATATAAATTATAAAACCGATAATTCTGGTCCTGGATGTTGAATTGGTCAATAAAAAAGTGCTCCAGTTGTGCTAGAACACACAATATAGTAACATAAGGTTAATTTTCCAAAGGAAGTGTTATTGTGTAACCAAAATACTGTGATGTGTTTTTTCACCTGACAATGCTTCTGAAATTGTAGCACTAATGGCACAAAACGAGTCAAAACATTCAAAGACGCCTGTTCCAGCTGAAAGTTTACAAAGAAAAACAGGACAGACGGATAAAAGGACACCAGAACGTGTCCTGTGTGAACAGATCCATAGTTTACAGGGATACAATGACTGGACACTTTCCATTTGCCTTAAAGGAAAAAACTATCCCATTTTAAATTTCAACTCGCTGAGGCTATTCTCCTTTTGGTTGGAATGAAAATATGTTGAAGGACATGTTAGGTGTTTTAAGCAAACACAAGTTTGCCGTGGGTACTTTGTGTGTGAGGAAATATACAGGCTTTCCTCCAGTTCTAGAGTCAAACGACAATTGCTTCGAAGCCAGTGATCTTCAGTGTTTTAACATAGCATACTGTAACCAGAAGGCAAAAAAAATAAGAAAGCAGTAGTTTATTATAATTTCTAAAACCAAATGGCTTCATTTCAAAGAAAGCCCAGCACCAATTTCACCTTCTGGAATATGATTGAGCTCTGGATTGATTAAACAAGCAAAAACATGGTTACACAAGGCATAAATGAAAGACCAAACAAGAGCATGTCTGGGAAATTGACCGAAAACACTGAAGTCTGACTCAATAACATCACGGAATTACATTTATAAATGTATAAATAAACAGATTAAAAACTAACAGATAAGAAAGAAAAATATAATATATATATTTTATGTAAATGTCTAAGTTTTGAATTCTAACCCGGTTATGTTTAGCTTGAGGATGCAGGCCAGGTTATTGCTTAAAGATGATGATATAAACATTGACAACAACTGTTTTTTATGCAACAGTTTCAGTTTAATAGTTTCAGTGGAGCATGGGGAGATTTTGTAATGAGAAAAGAGCCTTAAAATAAACCCCTCGTGATTCTTTTCCAACACTTATCTTGCTGTTCAGGCAGGTGGTTCGCTTTTCATGAACGTAACTCTATATTGTGAGCACAATAGCAGGCCATGTCAAACAACAGCTATGACAAAATCCCTAATAAGCACATTTTATATTGTGCCTGTACATGGAATGGTGCTTTGCCCACAAAAAGACCTTCGGCAGTGAACGAGAGCCGCTGTTCTTCAGCAGATGTTCCCACTGTAGTGTTGACAAGAACCAAAACTGCACAAACTGAGGAATGCAAATGTTCTGGAGTCTGTTTTCTTATTCTCTCCTGCTCCGTTCTGAATTGTGGGGGAGGAAGCTACTTTTTCCCCTGTCCTTTATGTTTGGTTCCTTGTCAGACGTACGATATAACACCAGTTGAATCTTAGGTAAAACTTTAAGGCAAACTTGTCCAATATCAACACGTCTATTATGTCCAGACTGTATCATATATCAGTGGACTGACCATCTATCACTGACTCACAAAATTGAAAATAGCACCGCATAATCAGCAACTCAAACTCTGAAAGAAATTAAAAAACTCAAGTTGTCATGACTGAGTGCAGAGGGATCTAAAGCAATTTTTTAATTTAAACTTTTAACTTGTAGGTAATGCTAACAGGTGCAAAGTTATTTTGTATTATGATTTTCTGATATTATATTCTGCTTAAATATGCAAATGATCTAAACAGATATTCACTAGTTTGCATACATGTCCAGAACGGAAATCTAAACTTTGGATAAAGCCAGGTTCAAAATTCATGCTTAGCGTTAACATATTAAAGTTTTTTTTTTTTTTTTTTTACAGTGGGGATTTTGACTATTTCTTTAGCCATGAGACAAAAAAAAAACATGTGTGTTGTACACATAAGATGCATGATACATGAACAAACCCCTCTGAAAAAAAGCCTTCTGAATATAAATTAAACGGGAACGTTTCGTGTGAATGCAACTGAAGTGGAGGTTCCTGGCTCAGTACATGTGGAAAAAAAAACTACATTTCAGAAAACCGCCTTTGAAAGATATGTATTGTAATCTAAATCCACAGCCAAAATTGATAACGTGTAATAAAACAAACACTTAAATGTGTATTTTGGATGTTTTCATTATGGAAGCGAAAGAGGCCAAAGCTCAAAATTTACCAAAACATTGAGAGAGAGAGAAAAAAAAAAACGGGTCTTTTGATTTGATTATGATGTCACACTAATCAAAGACAGTAGATTTCTCCCTACAATGAAAGAAATCTCAACTAATTTCATCAAAAATCATGCAGTGTGCATCCAGCTTAGGACTGACTAACAGGCACAGCTGACGGTTTGAGGGCAAAACCTGTGCAGAACAAACTGTGAGAAGTCACGCTCGAGTGCAAGCAGAGCGAAGGACATTCAATGAGACAATTGTGTAGCCTTGAGTCCTCCACTGTGTTTGTCCACTGTCCAGGTCTCTTGAGGTGTGAGAGGAACTGGAGGTCTGACATGCACTGCCCCAAACTGGCACAATCAGGTCACTGGCAAAGAAAAATAAACAACACACACACACACACACACACACACACACACACACACAACAGGCAGGTCTGAAAAACACCGGGAATTACATGAAACTTCAGACTTTGCAGATTGTGCAATATCAGTCTCCCTTATACTTATTCAAGTTTTTCTTTGATATTGTTGTAGCTTATGATTTATTTTACATTTATTTTCTCATGAGTTTAATAGATTGGAAAAAATGACAAGTGTTTATATGGTGCTCACAAACTATTTAAGCAATCCACACTGAGATCTTTGCTCATTATGCAGATTTTTCTCTATATGTAAACATATGCCAGTGTTCTGGCAATGAGTGCATGTCTTGTACACATGAAAACTTACCTACTTCCAAAACTCCCTAACTGAATTCTCTATGCCATCACTATGCCAGGGCATTGATGTTGGAGTTTTGTATTCATAAAAGAAGCTGGGTGCACACACAGAGAAAATTACACGTAGCTCACTCTCATCCCAGGGAGAATTCAGAGAAACCGAGGGACTAGGTAGAAGCACTCATTGAACCAGTTCGCAACTCAAGCCTCAACTGCTGACTGAAAACTCAGAGACCAGCTGATCATAATTAATTACAGTTCTTGAAATGAAATCCAAGGACATGTAATAAAAACAGGCCAGGCCACAAATTAGCCACTCCAAAGTTCCCAGAGTGCTTCTGAATCTGCCGTGAAACTGAAAACCACTGGCCTACTATTACACACAAGTTTGTCTCAACTGTTTACATTCACTTAATAGCCTATATACTGTCTTTGTTTAACATAAAGTGACTGGGTTTACATAAATACTAACCAAGAAAGACAATTGAGATAATTTTGCAAGTGTTTGTCAGTTTACATTAGGGCTGAAATGATTAGTCGACATTATGGACAACATCAACAATAAAAAATTGTCAAGAAATATTTTGTTGTTGAGTAGACGTTTAATTTCATATGACCTGTAAAAGTCTGCAACAATGCTGTTTGACCAGTGTGGCGCTGTAGCACAAAACTGTAATTCAGCCTCATGGATGCAATTCAAAAGAAGACAAAGCACTTCAACTCAGACAAAGAACTTAAGTTATTTGATTTTTAACAAAAATGACATTTGTACAAGGGGTACAAACCTAGTCCACAAAATGGGTTCATTTTACCCCGCAGATTAGGTTTAGGATCAAAAAAATAATAATAATTCTAAAAATATATTTTCTTAACGCATACTCCCAATCTACAGGCCTTACTATTCTCATATCTGACATATCATAGAACTGTGATGTTCTACAAAAATAACAAGCTTTAAAAAAAAAAAATTAGTTTTTTCTCAGGTAGCCGACATCACCAGTGTAAGCTTCATCAGTGTAATCTACATCACTCAAAAAAACTAAATTATCTCGACTTTATCCAGTGGATATTTGGGTTGGTAGTTATAAAAAAAAGGTAGAAAACTATGAGAATAAAACATACAAAACAATATACAACATTAAACATTGTTTTATTCCCAAACATTTCATCATAAACAGGGCACAGCAAATGTCAGCTGGGTAAATCCTACCAGTCACTATCATGACAACAAGTAACAAAACACATTAAGAACACAACGCATGCTGTTGAATCTGAATGGCTTTCGTCTTCAGAAACTTTACTCAAACAAAAACTGCTACATGAGTGGACAGGAGCAGGCAGAAATACTGAGATTCTTTAGACTAGATCATTCAAACAGCGCGATACGATATGTCCGCTCATACACTGAAAAAGGCAGTCATGTTTAATTAGTCTCCCTTTGCCTTGAATGCCAAACAGGTCCTCAGGGAAAAATGAAATCCTGCTACCGCTTCAGATGGAGGTGGTGATAGCATGTGATAAGTTGCAGAAAGACGGCAGAGCGCGAATGCACTTCAGGCTGAAGAGTCGCTTGTGCAGTAATTTAATGTCACACTTCAACTTTCTCACCCATGAGGGACAGAAACAGTCTTACATTTGAAACATCTCTCAAGTAGGGGAGAGCGGGTGTGAGATGGGTCAGTGGGTTTCATCGTATAATCAGTGAACTGCATGTAAAAAGTGAACTATTCATCAAAGAATCCTAAAAAAAATATATATATATATTTCTAAGGATCATGACACTGAAAGGTGGAGTAACCTCCAAACTTGCCTCTGTCATGCTGTGGGCAAGGGTACGACCCAGTCCCAGCCTGACAAAAACACTACGTTTCTGCGTAATAGTTCTGCATAATAGCCTCGAGACCAAGGGCATGTTCTATTAACATCTCTTCCAGATCCAGATATATTGTTATTTATACAATATTTAGTTCCTGTTCTCTATTCTTATTGGCCGAGCTGCGTTCAAGACTGATGATATTTAGTATAACGGCACTGGGAGATCTCAACCTTTAGATCATTTCACTTGTCAGTGTTTGCGACATTACAGAACAGAATATGTAAATAATGTGGAATGAAATGGCATCAAGACGTGAACGGTTAAAACATGTTGCTTGCTTTGTTTTATTCTTGTTAACTGTTAAAGGATGATTACCTCATTCGCACCCACTCTCCAAGCCTTTGGGATGGGGAAACTGTAGGCTAAAAATACATTCTTCCCATACATGGAAAAATTTCTGAGGGGTTCTGAGCAGAGTTTCTCAATTTTATGAAGAAAAAACTCCAACTGAGAAACACTTCCTAAGGTTTCATATTGCAAACGACCAATGGTTCTTGTGATAATGCAATAAAAGGCCAAAAATACCAAAAACCCTCCCTCTATCTGTTAAAAGCCTTCGTCTAACTTCAACATTTACCATTTCTGGACAGACATTTAAAAATCTATGACTTAAAGGAAGAAAATTGTACAACAAGTTGAAACATGAACAGAAGATTAGTGTCAGAAAACTGAATACAAAGTACACTTCTGCACAGCAGATGCCGAATGATGATCTCCATGCACTTTTTATGGCCTGACGTGGGAATGGTTTGGGAAGGAATATCTTGAGGAAGAAACCTGCCATTAAAAGTACCACAGCAGCAGTGTAATGTGGTACAATACCTCAATAATTCAAGAA
>NW_020523315.1:0-30391 GCF_003368295.1 Carassius auratus | reverse complement strand
CACAGTTCTCTGTACCACCAGCAGCTAGTGAGTCTGGGAGAATTCTCATCCAGCACCCACACCATCAACACTGGTGCCCCCCAGGGGTGTGTTGTCTCCCCACTGCTCTTATCCCTCTACACCTACGACTGCACATCTAAAGACCCCTCTGTCAAGCTCCTGATGTTTGCAGATGACAGCACATTTGAACATGAACAGCACTGTAACAACAGTGGGGTCATTCAAGTTCCTGGGCACCACCATCTCTCAGGACCTGAAGTGGGAGTTCCACATAGACTCCATGGTCAAGAAGGCACAGCAGAGGCTGTACTTCCTTTGCCAGCTGAGGAACTTCAACCTGCCACAGGAGCTGCTGATGCAGTTCTACTCTGCAGTCACTGAATCCGCACTGCACTTTTATAACTGTCTGCTTCAGCTCAGCTACCAAACCAGACATTAGAAGATTGCAGCAGATAGTCTGGACTGCTGAGCAAATCACTGGTACAACCCTCGCCACTCTTCAAGAACCGCTCTATTTCAGAGTAAGTAAAAAGAGCTGGCAAAGTCGTTCTGGACCACTCACACCCAGGCCACTTCCTCTTTGAACTTTTGCTGTCTGGTCAGCATTATAGAGCTCTAAGCCCCAGAATGGCCAGGCATAAAAACAGTTTCTTCCCTCAGGCAATCCATCTCATGGACAGTTAACTTGGGAATAAATGTGTAATACACAACACTATTTATACATTTATTTATTTAACACACATACCTCTTTTTACATGTACTTGCATTTGAACATATCACACCTGTACACATAAATAAAATTTGTTGTCTGCTTTGTATATTGTATACATTTTTTATATTTTGTTTGTTATTAACTATTTACTTATCCTATTTTTATTCCCTCATCATCTGTTTCTAGTCTTGTCACTGTCATTCTGTTTGTGCAGTGGAAGCTTCTGTCACCGAAACAAATTCCTCGTATGTGTAAACACACCTGCAATAAAGCTTTTTCTGATTCTAATTAAGTTCATTTGAACTCCTGCCCTTTGAAAACCCCATTAATTATAATTGTATTTTTGTACTTTAAGTAAAATTAATAATCTGTCATGGTTGGAATAGGTTGTCGGCTTCGACATTTACAGTACAACTTATTCATATTAAAGTGATAGTTTACTTCAGAATTTAAATTTAAATGTATATTTATTAACCAGTCATGAAACCCTCTAATGCTGGTGAACTATCCTTTTATGGTTGTCATTAACCTACATTTTAGCTTGATATTTGCATTTCATGAGGCCTTTATGTGACCCATCTCAAGAGACCCTCAATTACTCGCCTGCCATGAGGAAACTAAACACCATCTGCGTCTCTCACATCTCCCAGTGCCATGGTTATATAACCTTGACAATGTGTGCCAACCAGCCTACTTTGACTGCCCACTGTGTGGGTTTGGTTCTTATCCCCTAATGGCAAACAGTAATGCATTCAGCAGAGCCACACATGCCCTGTTAACTGCTTCAGCTCTGACAGAGGGTTTATTCAGTCAAACACAAAATAAACATATTATGATATCTATAGGGACATAGTTGCTTAGGTTTAACGGATCTATCATACTTGACTTGACAAGCCAGCATCTTTTCCCAGGATTTTTATCAAGATTTCAGCATGCACCTCCTGCAGGGAACATAAAAAGTTTGAAAAGCAACTTTGCATTGACAAATGATGTGTTCGAAGTGTTATCATGGTGGAATTTTCATATGAGACATGCTGCTTTCCCTCAGGTCCTCCATGAGCCCTTGATTGATGAGGACCCCGTGTTCATTACCACATGTACAGAGAGGGAGCTGCGCAAGAGGAAGAAGAGAAAGTTCAGCCTGTGGGTGCGACAGTGCAGCTCCACTGGTTTCATCTGTCAGGTGAATGCACACGCGCTCCCACAGGGAAAACACAGGAGGACAAAAAATGCATCAGTTGCCCCAAGATGTTACGTCACGTTGTTTCTAATGAGAAACATACCAAAAATATGAATTCATTGAAATATTTTGCTATACTCTGCTGACACATATCAATTTTACACAATTCTCTGATATTTTTTGATGCAAATTAATTAAAATTAGAAAGAAATGACTACTGAGAAGCACATTACCAGATGGAATAAAATATAATTTATAGAGTCAACAAAGAAAACGAAAGCCCAGACCACTTAACATAATTGCACTCTTCTCTTGGTCTGTGCCTGTTAGAGAAAATAACTGCTATGTGCCTCCTATATTTATACTTATTATATTTTTTATGTATTGTACACTTCAGTTCAAAAGTTTAGGGTCTGTAAGATTTGTTTTTAAAAATGTTTTTGAAATGCATCTCTTATGTTCACTAAGGCTGCATTTATGTGGTCAAATACATTAAAACAGTAATATTTTGAGTAGTATTACAGTTTAAAGTAATTAATTCCTGTAATGACAAAACTGAATTTTCATCAGCCATTTCTGAAGTCTTCAGTGTCACACAATCCTTCAGAAGTCATTCTAATAAGCTGATTTTCTGCTTAAGAAACATTGCTTTATTAACATTTTTGTGGAAACTGTTATCGTTTTTCAGGATACTTTTGAATAAAAAGTTCAAAAGAACAGCATTTATTTGAAACCGATATATTAAGTAACATTATAAATGTTTTTACTGTCACTTTTGATGAAATTAATGCATCTTTGCTGAATAAAAGCATTAAATAAATAAAAAACATTCTCACCTTTGAAATCATAATGAATTTTGAAGTTTAAGAAAAAGATTAGATCGATTAGATAGAAATAAGATATCAATTAGATAGTAAAAAGAGGGCACCACATAATCGAATGCCAAATCATTCACCATAGTATCCAGTGAAATGTAAATAATCAATGAATAATCATTTTTGTTAGGGAAAGTAAATAATGTCAATTCTGATTGATTGTTTAAGCAGCTTTAAATTCTGTCTTCCTTACCAGATCTATGTCCATCTGAAAGAGGGTCCAGGTCCAGATGGTTTAGACACGTTGAAAAATAAACCCCAGCTTCACAGTCTGGTGGCCAAGCAGCTCTGTCAGAATCTGGCTGGCCGTAATGCAATCATCTTCACTGGCCCAAGCATCACAAGTCTAAACTTGTTTCAGGAGTTTGAAAAACAGGGTAGGTGCTGTAACTCATGTGCAACAGTGCTGCATCTGTCAGTTCTGCATCCTTATCTGCTCTACTTCTGCCTTTGCTTCTTTTTTCTCCCCTTCTCTTAAATCCTCTCTCCATCTGATGTTCCTCATCCCCTGCAGTTTTTAATTACGCGGTGACAGCATCCTGTGGCAAGGAATAAATGGGGAAAGTGAGAGGAATTTGACCTTGAGTTCTCATAGTAAACGCGTTTTTTATACTTAAAGATTATTTGAAAGCCTCCAGCTGGACTGGAAGGAGTGAATTTTAACAGCTAGAGTGGATAAGGCTAGTGGCCAGCTTCTTTTTTTTTCTCTCTCTCTACATTTGAATCAAAACATTCCACATTATTAGAGAACTAGGTCATAATTGGATGAAATATAATTTTTATTATATCAGTTTCATACATAGCCTCATTCATCCTCATACAGTACTGTTTCTGTTCTGTAGTATTTAGGGAGTAATTAACTAAAATTAGTGACTTTTCAATAGCGTGACAGTAGCTCGGTGGTTTATCAAAGCAGTGTAGATTTTATTTTTCAAAAAGTTAACATTGTGAAATACTACATTGTGCCACAACAAAGAAAATCATATTTATTTTTGCATAAAACAAATGTATTTTTGAATTCTTTTAATAATGGAAATAAATTCATTTCTATTGAATTGGCCTAGTTGCTGCAAGCAAAAACACCACACAACATGTCTGATTCATAAATTACTATTATGAGTCAGTTCTTTTGATGAATGCTGTAAGAGACAAGTTATCTGATTTTAAGAAGTACAATGAATCCTTCACTGAACTGAATCCACAGAACTGTTCATTTTTCTAAATCTTTACTTGATGCACTCAACCATACCACTAGACAGTAGTCTAAATGAGTAAGAACCATTGTTTGCACATCTCTTAAAAACTGATAGACTTCTTCCCATAACTACTACCATATTTTCTATCGGTTTTAACCACTCTAACTACTAATCTAGAATAACTCCAAGAAGTCTAACTTCCTCTACCTGTTCTATAGGGACACTCTTTACTGACAAATTTAATTGTCGTTTAAGTTTAAGTTTAGAATTTGATCCAAACACAATACTTTTAGTTTTTGTCAAATTTAGGAACATCTTATTATTCCGTACCCACTTTAACTCCTCATCTAAATCCACAGATAATTTATAAATTTATGTCGCTTGTAGATATAATGTTGTATCATCTGCATACATAACTGCCTTTGGATGCTTTAAAACCAAAGGAAAATCATTGGTAAAAATAGAAAATAACAATGGTCCTAGAGAGCTTCCTTGAGGAACACCACATTGCAACTCTTCACTTCCAAATAACTACCACTATAAAAATACACATTGCCTCCTAATAGTAAGATAACTTTTAAACCAATGTACAGTTTGAGAAGTAAATTTATAACATTTACATTTTTCCAACAATAATTTATGATCCAGCACATCAAAAGCTAAGCTGTTTATAGCTAGTTTTCTAATTTTAATTATCTATTTTATTGCTATCATCATAGCTGAGATGATTTAGCTACATAGTGACACATAGCTAAATACTTCTCTGTTCGTTGCATAAGTATGTAGGATGGAGAAGAAAGTCTTCAAGGAATGATTATTCACACAATTGTTCCCTTTACAATGCGGGGAGGAAGAATAATATCTCAATCAGATTTCTAGGCCACTTTCAGAGAGGCTTTAGCATCTGGCAGTGCTATGGAGAAGACATCAGCTCACAGCTTCATAGATCACACATTCAGGGGTCTATTCATGTGACCTATATTCATCCGATCAGCATTCAAATGTGAACACTTGTTGTGCCATACAATATTCATTCTCAGCCTGCTGGATAATACATTCCCTCTCCTGCAGGCATCTACTGCTGCGGGTTGTTGAGCACCAGGAAGAGCGATTGCACAGGTCTTCCTCAGTCAATGCTGATCAATACCGAGTCTCCTCAGCAACGTGGCCAGTCTCACATTAAGATGAGAGGAAATTTGTCAATAATCAACTGGTACAACAAAGGCAACTTCAGGTTCCTCACAAATGCCTACCCTCCCACTAAAGAAGGTAAGAAACACACAGGAAAGTCAGATGATGTGTTTCTTCTTGCTTTAATGAAGCAGTTTCGAGAGTTTATAATAAAAGAAATAGGGCTGCCAATTTAAGGCGTTAATTAAATAGTTAGTTATGAAGAAATAACGCTAAAGGTTTTTTGTACGCCGTTAACGCACCCGCCCCAGCCCAGACCTGTACGTCATCTTACACTGCTAACATTTGAACTGTTGATTTGACACACACGATGCAGGGTAACAACTCACTGCCCACACATTCAATAAATTCAGGAGATTGGGGAAAAAATTTCCGTGTGAGTTTTTGTCTCAAATTTAATAAGTGATATCACACAAGTGATATCAATGAGTGCCAATGTGATTTTATAAAACAGTTCAGTGAATAAAAATGTAATATTGTGATATATTGTAAACACAATATTGTGTATTTTTGCTAAATTTTGCCAGTGAAAATATTACCTATGAAGCCACAGTAGAACTTTTGTGTACAGCAAGCAGCACAGCAGTCGTTTGCTTCTGAATGAATCAGCCGTTTGAACTAATGGAATGAATGAATGACGCAATTACTTACTCATTAAGACATTTACCGCCACCTACTGGCAGTTTTAGTTTCTTGTTTAGAGTATCATTTCATAAAAATAAATATTATTATAATAGTTTATTATTATTATTATTATACAAATATATAATAATATAATACAAATAATATAATATAATATAATATAATATAATATAATATAATATAATATAATATAATATAATATATATTTAATTATTAAATATATTTCCATTAAAAGAGGATAGTTCACCAAAAAAAAAAAAAAAACATTTTGACAATTTACTCACCCTCATGTCGTTTCAAAACTGTATGACTGGCTTTCTTTTATGGAACATAAAAGAAGATATTTTGAAGACTGCTGGTAACCAGTGACTTTCATTCTATGCACACAGTGGAGATGTTTAAAATTAAATTATTTTATATCCCATTGTATGAAATATTTAATTTTAAAGGTATACCTTTGGTAATGTCTACTTGATATTTTTCTCATTTAACACAATACGCAATAATGGCTTACCTTTTGGGGATATTTTCACATACAAATTTAATTCGTGATTAATTCGATTAATTACATCATGTAATTAATTAGATTAAAAATGTATTCGATTGTCAGCACTAAAAAGGAAACATGCAAACTACAAATGACACTCGCAAGCTGCATCAGAAACACCTCCCAAGAGCATCTTCACTATAGCAGTGTAAGCTTAGATTGGTTTTACGCTGATTAAGTGGATATTGTGCACATCATAGGAATATAAAAGGCAAAGCCTCATTGTATTGCGCTGGTCTTCAATAAGCCTTAATTCCATTGTGACAGCAGCCTCACATGAGAAATGTTAGTGCTGATACTAGGCATTTTCATTAGTGAGTGATATAAAGCACTGAGTTGCAAATAAAATATGTTTTATCGATTCAATCCTTATTTTCCTTTTTCTACTTTTTAGTACAATCCAATCGAAAATTAAATGTATGCATTAAGCGTTCAAAGCACTTAACATTCTCGAAAGGTATATCTAGCTATATCTATATGGTAAACAAATGACAGGCAGAAGGGAGATTAAATTATGACTTATATTTCATTCACTGAAATAATACATTTATATAGTGAAAGCTTTTCATGCTCCTCTTTGAGAGCAGGTGTCACTTTTGATTAATAGGGCTATACAGTTTCATTGAAAACTCGGTGCTAAATCTCTGCCAGGTTTTCTATAACCTGAACTAAAATTATCATCCTACTGGTATTCAGCCTCAACTTTTAGACACTTTGTAAGTCCACAGTCTATAAAAAAATATTTCCATTCATTTCCCCATTGCCTTTAGGACTCAAAATAGTCCATTTGAATTCTCAAAAAGTGCCTGCATTGTAATTTACGTGCCACAGGCACTCGTGAGGAAGACAGTAGTTTGTGCTCTAATGAGCAGTAGATTACTACTGATTGCAACAGATGGCAGTTAATTGTATGCTGACAATATCACATGGTGCATAATGGTACAGATCTAATGACTCTAATGACTGGGACTTCTTACTGATTATGTTTCAGTGACATCAAGTTTTTGATTCGAATTTAATTACACGTGACTCATATTAAAAATGTAGAAGATGATACATAAGTTATATGATGAGTGATTACACAAGAAGGATGCTTACTAAGGCTTTGTGCCATTCAAAATTGAACTGAGAATGCCTTTTATATTCTTTTCCAGTTCCAGAATGTAAACTGAGGTTGCACACAGAATGCAGAACTCTAATTTGAATGTAAGAAAGTAGAAATAAAATGACTTGTTATTCCGATTAAAATTCCAATTTAACTTCCTGTGGTTTGTGGCCAGTTCAATACAGAATTTGAAATCAAGTAGAAATACAATAATTTGGTGTTCAGTAAAATTGTTTAAATCTACATTTATTCTTGTGATCAGTAAAGGCATGATTCATGCTACTAACACAGCAGAAGATCTCGTTGCTAAGATGCAGCAGAAAACTGAAGTGTCGTTCCTTAATGTCAGATGTTATATCCTCTTGTCTTCTAATTGTGATTGACATTTCTGCCCGGATTGTCGTAGGGGTGATCATTAAGAGGAAGAGTGGAGAAATCCCATGCCCCCTTGCTGTGGAGGCCTTTGCTGCGCACCTCAGTTACATCTGCAAATATGATGACAAGTACAGCAAGTGAGTTTGACCAATCAATTCAGTTTTACAAGGAACCTTTAGGACATATACATGCATTTTATAGTACACTCAACTCATGTTTTTCCAACTAGGTACTTCATTTTCCACAAGCCTAATAAGACCTGGCAACAGGTGTTTTGGCTGACCATCAGCATCACCATCAACAATGCCTATATTCTTTACAAGATGTCAGACGCCTACCACGTCAAACGCTACAGCCGGGCACAGTTCGGCGAGAGGCTGGTTAAGGAGCTCCTGGAGATGGATGACTGCTCACCCACTCAGTGAAAGAAACCGCATGCTGTCTCAAACCCACCCATACTAACATACTCATACACACTTGCTTTCTACACTTCATGGTCATTATGAGTGAACTGACCCTCTGCATAAGACTAAATGTGCCAAGTTTGTTTGACAAAGGGACATTTGCCATTTAAACTCACTTTTAAGATCCCATTTGATACTACAGGACTAATGTACATATCTCACTGTAACACTTACTGCATGAGAAACACGGAAATGTGCCCTTTGTAGATGTGCAATGATTTTACCATTAATAGTGTTGTCATAGTTGTGAACCCCAAGGTACAATGTTTGTGAGCAGCATATCCAACATTCAGCACTGATAAATATACTGTATATACCCTGTGATTGAGGTGTTTTATCAGCAAAATGAGAATGTAATGCAATTCACACATTAAATCACAGAAATTCGTATATATGTTCTCCAAAATACCTGGGCTTTTTTCTATTTTCTATCACTTAATATTTAGGATCTTTATGACTCTTGTTTTTTTTTTCTTTTTAAAGGCAACAACATTAGTGACACAGATGACACTGGAGGTGAATTGTGGCAACACTACTGTGCTTCTCAGTCGTTTTTGCACTCAGAAGTAGCGGTCAGGATTCATAAAAGTCTCCAAAGTAGGATTTGCAGATTTTAAATAATGTTCCCAATAATAGATTTCCCATCAAATCTGTATTCAATATAACATATTAACTCCTTTACCTGTCTTTTATTAATATCCAGATCCTTTGTTCAATTATGATGAAAGTAGGAAAAGGGCCCAATATACAGTAGTATACCAAAAAATTATGTAAATATTATTTCTAATAATTAATTTATATATTTTTATTATGTGTCATTTTAAATTGATTATCTAGGGGCATGGATGCATTTACAAATGAATTGGAAAAACAGAAAGAAAATAATGAAATTCAAAGACTTGAACTAGAATGTCTCTCTACCTGTAAGCAGGTGGATTTATGAGGACTTTCACTGTTCCAGAAGATATCAAAAGATCAATTCAAGAGATCAATTCTCCGTGTTGCTATGCTGTAACCTTGGTAATGACAGTACAGTCGCAGCCCATGGCATAATTTGTTCCTTCAAAGAACTGAAGCAGATTAATTTCCCTCAGGTAATATCTTTAGTCTGACATCTCCCACTGTATCCCTGTGGTATACTCATACTAGATAACGAGCACTGTAAAGAACAGATGTACTATTTCTTATTTACTGTGCCATCACTGGCTGTTTTTCTTTGTACTGAGTGAAACGCTGCACACTAACAAACCAATTAGGATGTTTATCACTGCACATCACTTAAAACATTATTTTAAGGCTTCACATTCAGTCTATACAAATCTGTACAAAAAAAAAGTATATATATGCCATATTTTAT
Organism: Carassius auratus; assembly: GCF_003368295.1. Taxonomy (NCBI): domain Eukaryota; kingdom Metazoa; phylum Chordata; class Actinopteri; order Cypriniformes; family Cyprinidae; genus Carassius; species Carassius auratus. Next base: position 20,747 of record NW_020523315.1, on the reverse strand, counting down.
ACCTGCATCTCTTTTAAATTAATACAGAAGCAATGTTGCATTATATATTATATAGGTGTGCTCATAAACATAATTTTTTATTTTTGGTCATGAATAATGCAAAGTTTGATTTCAATTCATTGTAATATTTTTGCACTACTTATCTTCATACTGTAGTACTCTAGTCAATATACTAACAAATACCCTTCAGGCGAAAACTGGCACCTGTGCTTATCTAATATAAAATGCAGCAGATGATTTTGAGATTGTATATCCTTGTTTTCCAGAACATTTCTGGGTTCGATCTGCACTTCAGTGGGAATTAATTAATTATTTGAATCAGGCAGACAGTGAAGTGTAACGGCATTAGAGAGATGTTTGACCTTATCTAGGGTGACCTCAGGGTTTTGTAACTACAACATCTAGTGTAGTGCAGTATAATGTAGGAGAACAGACCAGGTGCTATCAACCTCTCTGCCAAGAACATAATCTGTAAACCAGAACCGAGACTTTTAATTAAAGCCCTTGCTAGTGCAGTACATTAGAATAAAAACCTTCCAATAAGCAAAGTTTCTGCCACTAACATTGTGCTATATTTTAGGGCCAGCTTTGTGTGGCATTATAGCAGGTAAAAACAAACTGTTCTTTTAATAACAAATCCGCTATGACAACTATACAGTCTCACTGACTGGAACAAATTCCTCAATATCTGGTCCCCTGTTGGACATGTATCTGTTTTCATGTATGGATGTTGTGAGTGTGCCGTGTCTTGCCGTTTAATGCTTGGTGTTCCTTCACTTGTCTTCTCACTGTGAATGTTGAAATGATTCAGGTGTATGTAAGAGTTTACGTGTTATCTGTAATGTTCACCTTCACTGTATGTCCAGTTATCAGACTGACCCGTGCTTCACCTCTCTTCGTCTATGTGAGTTAACACCAATTTGCACACTAATAAATGTTATTTATACATACTTTTTTCCCCCCAACAGTAATTGGTTGCAACATTCATTGCACTATTACTAGAATCTCACAAATAATTGTCCAGGTCAGTTTTTTTTTTTTTTAATCAAATAGAAAAAGAAAAGATCTCTCTCTATAAGTACTATTGGAACCCTAGTTACTTTTTTCTTTTTTCTTTTTTATATTGTGACATTTTTAGGACATATGCACTTTCTGTCCTGAAATTCTCATTACAGTAAAGCTGTAAATTAAAATAATAGATTTAAAGGCAAGATTTGTTTGTCAAAGAAAGAATAAGATTCTTTAAATGTATATATTTATATATTATATTAAATGTTTTTATATATATATATATATATATATATATATATATATATAACTGTAATTTGTACTGCATTTAATATTCACTTAATTGTAATACACTAAATACAAAACTAAATACAAATAACAATACAAAAATTCTGAGGGTCCTAGAAGTATATCGCATTTTGATGCAAAATATTTAAATTAGTTTTGTTAATGCACCATACGTGAAAACACTTGGGACACTTGATATGTATATGATTTAATTTTTTTTATTTTTTTTTAAGTTAATTATTTTCCGTCATTTAAACTTTTGCAATATCTATAAAACAATGAACAAATACAAGCGCTGTACAGTTGACAAAATCACTATAATTGCAACTGAATGTGTAACTGTACATGCATGGACATACATACTGTATATACACACATATACACTATTACTGTTGACCCCATGCGGTTTCCCTTTGCCATTTAATGCAACATCAAGATCTTTCTAAAACTGGCTTTTAAGGAAACCAAAGAGACATAAAAGGTGGGGTCACATGTCCTTCATTTACTATGAAACTGTCCTAGTCTGGAATAGAAGCGTGTTTCCATGTTTCAGTCAAACAGCAAATGACTTTGGCACACTGTGCTATGTAAACATTTCATCCAATTCCAAAATTAGCCATAATGTATTGCTCTGAATTTGGTTGAGTTCTTTAAAAAGCCCATCATTCAAAGCCCAAACTTTACATCATTTCATTGGCTTCTTCTAAACTGGAGAAAGGTGGCGTGATTCACTATGGCAAAAGTGCAGTCCACATCTACCTCTGCTTTCCTGTCCAGAAAAATCATTGACTACAGGAACCCCAAGAAGCTACAGGATGCAGAGAACAAAATGCAGGCAGGTGGACCGATTTTCTTCCTAAAGGCCACACAATCTCCACCCAGACTCTGAAACGTCAAGACTTTTGCCGTCTTCATACTCCCTGATGGAGAACTGTTATTTATAGGACAATACAGGGTGGTGCAGACAAACCCAACATATACAAGTCTAAGATTAACATAACACTTACTGCTGATACATGAGGAGAGTTGACTGAAAGCCAGTCAGGGACTCATTTAGTCAGGATTCCCTAGCCTACAATAAGTTAGTCAGAACTGCTACGGCATTATACATGAAATGCAGGTGGGTTAACTGATCTGTTTCACATATCACAGGCTTTTTTGTCTGTTGGATTTACAGTAACACTAGTTCTGTTAAAATCAACTGAAGTACCTTAAAGATTCACAAGGTTTGGATGTGAAAAAGTATTTCTGGGGCATGACTAAGATGCTAATTAAAAGGACGCTCACAAACAGTGTTACACTTCTTCTTTGTGAGTTCAGATGCTTCTCTAATGCACACTTCTTTGAAAGCTCCTTAGAAACCCATTCACACACACACACACACACATACACACACTTTCCTTACAGTATCATGGATAACAAAGGCAGCAACTTTTAACCATAGAAAGAGGATGCTCAAGTAGTGATATAATGTGCCATGTTTGGCCACAGCTGCTGAGGATCATAACTGATCTTGAGAGGAAAACATCCAGGACTTAAAGGATGCAGAAAAGAAGCTTTCCTAATGCCCATGATATGATCCCGATCATGGACTGCACAAAGATGAGGAGTAATACACATCCATCTTTGCTCGAAACCCAAGAAAGCAGGACAAAAGCTTCTGATCAGCCTCTGCTTGGAGTTACCAGGTTATTAACATGATTACTAGACATAATACACTTGGCGAAGAAAAAAAGGCTACATCGAATTAAGAAATAAATGAATAGTGTGACAAATGTGGCTGAGAAACAGTTGTTGGTGTTTGAAGACATGTTTTAGATACTGATTTGTTAGCAGCCAGTGCTACAGTATGTGAATCAAGCAGTCACGCTCTATACAATGTCTCGTTCTCCTTCAGAACACACCAGGGGCTCTTAAGGGAAGCGGCTTGAATCTTTACACATTGCACCTTTAACAGAAACAGATTAACAATTTAACAGAATCTAGAAAACAACAAAAAAGGTCTTTCTTTTTTCCCTGCTCTTTTTGCATGAGCACCGCGAGCCGAAAAAACAAGGCTGCTGCTGTCCTCCACAGTCTAAGAGATGGTGCACACAAAAAACGAGCCCTCCCCTCAATCCCATGAGCTCAGAAATTAAACCAAACCCAAACTAGAATCCAGTCCAATCACAGCGCATGAAGGGAGCCTCCGTACAACATGTCGTTTACATTCAACAATTTTGGTAACGTGACTTAAAAAAATAAAACAACAAAAGATGTCCATTGTAGTAAAAAAAAAAAAATCCTGGAATTCAAGAAAATGAGACATGAAAAGGTGAAAATTAGGAAAGAAGAAAAACAGATCCTTTGCATCGGAAAACAAGAAAGAAAAAAAAAATCCCAAATCGGTTTCGATAAAGTTTAGACACTTAAGATTCACTTCCAAGAACTGGACAACAGATGAAACAGTGAGGTATATAGTTAGATGGAAATATTCATCATCTTGTTTGTGTTTTCATTGCCCCGTGGCCCTCGAGGACCACTGAACCGCATCGTGGCGGCCCTGAGTCTGTATACGGGCAGCGATTATCTCTGAGGGGCGAGTGCATGCCCAGCACGGGCTGTCCGAGGGCGAGAATGGGAGGGCTGAGATTGGCGTGACAAGCTACGGCTGGAGGTTGAGAGTGAACTTCCACTGCTGGGTGAGCGACGGGCTGCACACCTCCACCGTCAGGCCGCCGCTCCGCGCGCTCCGGCTGTCCAAGCACAGATTGCTGCCCACATGCCGCAGTTTGGAGTTGTTGTCGATCTGCTCCCATTTCTGCAAAAGAAACATAATGATGATGATGTTGAAAATCTGAGCAGCGGCATCTCCTCTAAACCCCTGCTTTGAGCACAGCATGCTCACCTGTCTGCTGTCGTTCTCCCTGCAGCCCTGCAGTTTGATCTGTGAGCCAGCGGTGCGATCCACCACCGTCAGGCACAGGTCCATGTGTTTGACTGATTTGTCTTTAGTCAGGGCCCATTCCTGTTCATTAGGAACATGGTAAGCAGGGAGCATTTGCAAAAAATACACCAACATAAATCTACACAGGAACTTAAAGGTACAGGTTGTCAGACCTGCCACTAGAGGGCGCACTACCAAAACAATAACAGCCGTGTGGTTTGATAATGCTGAGGAGGAGCTTGGAATGATGGGATTTGTTGTCTTCTGAGATATTGTAAGTAATCAGCTGGACAAAATATATATCACTAGCCTAGTGGTTTTTGGATATTTTACTGCAAATATCTTACAAATTGTACCTTTCAACACAAAAATGGCTTGGTGAGAGGAAGGTATTTTCAGAAATGTACATGGGTAAGTTTTCTATGTGGTGTGATATGCTATAATCCACCCAAAAACATGCTGAAATTTTTTTTATAATTATGTCATTTTTGTGAGCTCATATTAAGATACAAAAGTGTTTAAAATGGTGAAAATAACAAAAAGTAGTTTATTAATATATGATGATATATAAATCTTAATTAATATAACATTCACATCCATCTTATAATAAGTATAAGAATTCTGAATATTAGAATGAATCGATTTCTGAAGGATCATGTGACATTGAAGACTCAAGTGATGGATGCTGAAAATTTCAACTTTGTTATCATAGCATTTTAAAGTATATTACAATTCATTTAACATCTAATAACACTGTACAATATTACTGTTGCACTGTATTTTTGATCAAATAAATATATAAATAAATTAGAATTTAATATTTTATATATATATATATATATATATATATATATATATATATATATATATATATATATATATATATATATATATATATATATATATATATATATATATATATATATATATATATATATATATATATATATTTTTTTTTTTTTTTTTTTTTTTTTTCAAATTTACAAAGGTTTCTGTTATGTTGGTTTTGTAGTGTTACCGTTGTGGTGAAGAGTAGAGCCTGTGGTTAGGTTGAGGATGGACAGCAAAAGACTAAATTTGAGTCTATTTCCTACATTATATGAGTTGAAAAATAGAGAAAATTTTGAGTGGATTACTCTGTAATTATAAATTGAGAAATATCAATATTTATAAGATAGCTGAGATAATTTAAGGCAACTGGAAATTTAATTTTTAATTTCATGTAAACTTAAAACATTTAAAAACATCACTTAAATGTTTCTGTGTAATCGGTTACAAAATATTGTTTGAGTTCTGTGAACTTATTAGGGTTTACAGTGACTCTAGAAACTACTGTGTGGCCCTCATCTCTACATCATTCACCCTTCACAAGTTCCTCTAAACTGACCCAAAGTCACTGCCGAGTCCATCACCCAGTGCTCTGCTGCCACACCTGACATAAGACTGTCCAGTACCTGAGATCTGATTGGTACCTGATTGCCCCCTGCGTTGTGGCACTCGTACACCCCCACCACACCATCAGCAAAGTGTCCCAGTGTGTCCAGACAGTTCTGACCCTGTTGTAATGCTCCAAAGGCTATGTCCTGATGATCAGGGACCCTAAACAAGACAGAAACAACAAGTTAGGTACCAACTATGCCACCTGCACTACTGGTAGTGGGCTTTAATAAAAGCTTATTTACTTAAAATGTACATGGCTAGATTTAAAAACTGCCTGCACATTTAAACATCATAAGAACGAGTTAAAGGCCGTGTTCACACTTCATCAATCATTGTTCCAAACAAAAGGTTTAAAACAGCCAGTCTTGTACAGAAAAACAAACAGCTCATACATATTTAAGCACAAAACTTCACAGAACACAAAAAAGCAGGTGTAAACGGGGCCAAAGTGATCCACCAGCTATTTTGATTACGCTCAGGTCAGACACTCACCGTAGCTCAGGATAGACGTTCTCCAGGTACCATTTAAATGGTTTGCAGCCCAACCTCTTCTTCATTTCCAGCCTGCTCTGAATGCTGCAATTAAAGAGGAAACCTAGTCATATGGAGTTCATTTGGAGGTTCAAAACAGAAACAGAAACTAGCCAAGTCTGAAATTCATGGCCTCTCGTGGCCTTGGCAGTGAGAAATGAGCTTCTTCTCATGTTGAAGAAAGCAAATGTGCTCTTCTATATTCCAAACCTTTCCCTTAGCAATATTTCTAAATTAAGAAAAATAAACACTTACTTGCCATAGGGTACATTACGGGCTGAGGGCACAGCAGCGTAGTAGAAGTTCTTAAAATCATCCATCCAAACCTCTGCCGCTCGCCTTGTGTTCCTGCAAAGACAAACACAAGCAGATGAGAATAAAAGTAGATTTTATATAGAGACACTAATGTTCTGCTAATGACCATAACATGTTTACATTTTTGCTTAATCTTACTTCAATAATAACAGATCTTCTGTGGCACATTACTGGGTGTTTTATAACTATGAAAATGCCACTTTATATTTCAACTGCACTACCACACAACAGCTCACATATCACTGACTGCAGTACTGCATTCACCCACTGGGTGGAGTACATGAACCAGAAAGGACTCATGTTGCTTGAGCAATCGTAAAACTAAAGAATAATAAGAATTGTGTTCGTTAGCTACTCTAACAATTCTCAATCTGGATACACAGGAATATAATATCTAGCAGGGTTACAACAATCCTGACTTCAGTTATCTATCCTGAAACGGTGATTATAAACTGGATAACGCAAACTCTAACTCTGGAATAACCACACCATATTATGTAACATAATATAAAAAGTAAGGCAATACAAAACACTACACTACAAAATAATACAGTTCAGTTTATTGCATCTTTTCTGGATAAACGTATTAATTTCTTAAAAAGAAAAAAAAAACTAATCCCAAACTTTCAAATGATTACATAATATAATTCGGTGGACACCTGGCAAAAACAGTTCCGCTGCCCCCTGGGAAAGTGTATGGATGCTGTTTCCTGAAGACATGACCGACTCGACTGCAGGGAATGATCTCCAGACTCCCTCCACACTGCCAGACCCGGAACGAGATCTCTGAAGACCATAACAACAGACAGAGATTAATAAGACACATCACAAAACACACAAGCAACCAGTTCATAAATGTAAATGGGAAAACAAAGCAAAGGGTCAAAACTCATAATTGCACATATGTGTTATATTAAAAAATAAATAAAAAAACCACTGCTTTGTGAAACTTCTTGGTCTTTGCAAACTTTAGACACACACACGCATGCAAAATGCAACTTTATTCCAGGCTGATGGATCATTTCTGGAACTGTTGTAGACTTTTCCACAAGCAGCACAGCTGAGAAAAGTGCTGTGTTTGGAAAATGAGTCAGGATTTTTTTTTTCAGAACCCATCACGCCACACACATTACGACAAAGACTGAAAAACGCTACCTCACTGAGTCTTACACTGCAGTTTTCTATTCAAGTCTCATTGCTAATATTATAAAACAGCAGTAGTTCTTCAGTGGTGACCTGAATTGCCCCTTAGATGGACACATTACATTTTGTCTGAGTAAGATTTAGATTTCAGATTTAGGAATAATTGTAGTGGATGCATGAATTCACTCAGCCTTATAAATAGATCCTACTTTAAAGTAGTTAATAGCAATTACAATGTAATGTGATTTCAAATTACATTGATATAAAATAGGTGCATTAGATAAATTCCCTTATTCTGTTTACCTTATATACAGTATATATACACACACATATATATATATATATATATATATACACATACATATATATACATATAATGCAATATGTTTTTGGGGCCACTTTGAATATGCAATCTTCAACAAAATCAATAAAGGACACATTGAAAGGATCCACTATGTCTCCAGTCAGTTAGCTCCAATCAGAAGAAATGCAGGGCATTTAGAGAAATAAAGCATCCACTCACCAAGATTCTCACCGCCCCACACGTCCATCATCATGTCGTACTTTCCCAGCTCCTCAAAGTAGTCCTTATCCATTACAAAGAGGCCACCGGCAATCATGGGAGTCCTGGAGAACACAAGCAGCACAAAATATGAAAACTGAGATCAAATCAAACCAAATCTTGAACTTTCTACACTTCATAGAACTTACTTTCTATAAAACATATACGAAGATGTGTTTTGTTTCAGTGGCCATTTGTGACTTTATAAAACTATGCTCATTTCACTCTTCAGTGCTATAGAGAGATCTGATCACAGCCTCATAAACAGTCATTAAACAACACCGGAATCAATAAACAAGAATGAAGAGTGCTGTGTTATGAAGACTTTTACACAGCACATCCCATAAAGGCACTACACTGTTTATTATGTTAATGTACTTTTAATGTAATCGCTGCATGGTGATTGAGATTTCAAATCACAGAAAAACACCCTCCATACAATCCCCCATTTCGGTCCCTTCACACCTTTCTTTCTCTGTCCCTCTCACCTTTAGCTGTTAATGATCTGAGTCATTCCCTGGAGGACAGACCTTTTACAATCAAGCAAGCATGCTAGCACATGGGGTAACTTCTTATTTCGTTATTCAAAGAACTTTAGGGGATTTTTTTTCCTTGTTGACAGAAGAGTTAACATTTGGGGGCAGATCTTATGTGCATTTAAATAGGATTATGCACATTAGTTTACCACATGTCATGTTTGAGAGCATAGAATTTGGACAAGAAAATCACTAAAATTACTTTTAATAACACGTAAATAACTAAAACATTTTGTCAATGAAATTAAGCAAAAAAAATTAAATAAAAATACTGGACAAAAAAATGTGAATGTCGACTTTGCGACTAAGTGAAATAAGATTAAGATGAAGTACTAAAATTACAAAAACTAAAACAAAGCTTAATAGTGACCCTGGACCACAAAACCAGTCATAAGGGTACGTTTCTCGAAATTGAGATTTATATATCTACTGAAAGCTGCATAAATTAGCTTTCCGTTGATGTTACTATGATAGGACAATATATGGCCAATATAACTGTCTGAAAATCTGGAATCTGAGGGGGCAAAAGTTATTAGCAATGCATATTACTAATCCAAAGTGAAGTTTTGTTATATTTACGGTAGGAAATGTATAAAATATCTTCATGTAACATGATCTTTACTAAAAATCCTAATGATTTGTGGCAAAAATAGATATTTTTGGCTATTACTACAAATATACCCACAACATAAGACTGGCTTTGTGGTCCAGGGTCCCAATATATATAGAAAAAAACTTTAATAAAAGTAATAGATCAAAAACAGACTGCATACCTATAGCTTGAGTTCTGTTTCGAGAGAGTCTATACATTATACAGTTGACACTGAATTAATTCGAGAACAGTGTGAGAAGAATAAAAACTATCAATACGATCATCTGTCAATAATCCATCACCGACTCACTGGTTGATGATCCAAAACATTTGTAACACAAATACTTAAGAAAAGAGACACATGCTTACTTGATAGGAGCAGTGGGGTTTCCTTGCCGTGCTCGTCTTTGTTCCAGGGTCATGTAGTCCCATTTAAAAACTAGATTCCAATCAAAACCTGGATACAGATTAGACATTACATTAAGGATGAAATCGGATTTTAAATGCAGGTTCAATGCCCTTGTCAGCCATGTGTCAGGAAAGGGAATAAGGGGCATATTACTGATACTGCAATTTCTCTGATAAAAAGACTGAGGCTTTGTTCAGAATAGCATACTATCAAACACTGTCAGTTTGCAGCATGTGTGCTGTGCACAGTATTCAAATGTTTTCATTTCATTTCACCAAAAGACATTCCACACAAAACTGGATTAAAACCGTATTTTGCATTTCCAGTAGGAAATACCACAGCTTGCCAGACAGCAAAAGAATAGTCTTAAAGTTGTAAGTAATCGTTGGGTTTAGGCTTTGGTTCTGTGTTAATGCTGTATCCTTTAAACCCTACAGTTGGCAAGTCTTATTTTACAAATGCCTCTTGTTTTCTGTCTGCTGTACACAGGAATCAACATAAAATCTGACACTTGGTAGCTTTAGATGGTTAAATAAATGCAAAAAAGAAAGAAAAAAAAAATCATAATATAGTGCTCTATGCAAATAAGAAGGCTATGTTTTGTAAGCTGAACATTAATTAAATTAAAAACATTACATGAAAAATTACAAACACTAAATATAAACAAAGCTAAGCAGAAATACTTAAAATCTAATAAAAATAACTATCACTAAAATTACTAAAATAAATATATTATGAATATTAAGAAAAAAATTAATTTAAATATTTAAAACATAATCAAAAAATAGAAATAGACTTGATTTCAAATTTTCGTAAATATAGAGAAAAAAAGATCTACAATATGTTTAAATGGAATATGCATTTTAACTGTTTGCTGAATTAATAGAAGTAAAACAGTTGTGAGAACTGTAAATAACCATTTTAATCCCCAAATTCAAGATGCAGTATTCCAAACAGACAAAAATGTAGCATCCTACTATTTAAAATGTTTTGCTACTGATTTACATACTACTTTTTTAAAGTAGCTTACACTGAATACTGTGCACAGTATGCAGTCCTGTGCTAGTATTCCATTCTGAACATATTCTAAAGGAAAGAGGAAAATGCAGGCAAAGTCTGAATGCAAGTTAACAAGCACACCTTCAACCAAAATATGCTGAGAAAAACCAATATAAATAAAATGATATTTATTTACCCATGCTGCTTTATAGAATAGTGATACCAACATGGATACATCCATTTCCAAATTATTTAGCACTGCATCCAGACATAGAAGAAAAGCTATTCTACTCGGAGATCAAAAATCAAATGGTTTCCATTCTAAAATGACACTTCATCTTTTTGAGATTCATCATGCTCTTTTACTCTTCTGCACATTGCACTGCCTCCAGAAATTCTCTCTGTATTGCATTTTAACATACAGTACCACACAAAGAATATAGCCCTGCACTTGAAATTTAACAAATACCATGTGCTGTATTGTCCATAAACACACAAATACTGTACATGCATGAATGGAAGCAATCATATCACACACATGCACACAATCTAAAGGAATAGGCTCTGGATGGTGACTGAATTATATGTTATGATAAAAAAGGAGCTGATGAAAGAGATTTACCTCCTTTAAGATCTGCAGATGCGCCCACATACTGGAAATTGTCCATGTTGATGACATCTATGATGGGTGACACGACCCGAGTCTTATCCTGCCGAGAACAACAAATGTGGTGAGGCTGGGCTGACAGTACAAGCATATGAAAAGAGATGAATTCTCAATGCATCTGTGCTACAATGCAATCTTAAGATGGAATGTGATAGAAACAGTCAAATTAAACTAGAATTAAAATTGCTGAAAGTCTTGACATTAAGAAATGTGCACTGCTCTGCCGTTACGAATCATGGCAAATCCATCAGAAATACCTAGAAAACCCTTTAATCTCGTGACTTTCACTGACACATCACTGGAGTATTTAGAGTTGAGTGCCGAGTTAAACACTCCAGAAAAGACAGACGATCAACTCTACGTGACAGGCGTGGAGAATTTAACACTTAATATAAATGTATTGCTTCTTAGACATCTTCCAATATTCATCATGACAACTCTGGACACCCTGACGAATCTAATCATCCGACTGTGGCTTCACCTCTGAATTAACAAATTCAATTGTCACCGTGTTGCAATGTTTCCACAAGGCAATTTATATGCATCTAGGTACAGTAATTATGGTTTGTTATATTAGCACATTCAAATCATTAAATATCTTTCTTCAGTTAATTTAGTGAATGGACAAATTGTTCTGATGAATAGAAACATGCCTTAATTATTACTAAATTCTACATTTTCACTGTATTTTACTTCTTGCATTAAACATTTTGAAACAGCAAATGACTATTTGGATAAAATGATGGTTCCTGTGAAACTTTTTTTAACCGAGAGAGGCCCAACGGAGCAGAATATCAATGTTTGTATAAAGCTACTCAATAATAATTAACATTCTCTAGATATGGGTAAAAACTATGCTTCACAATAGCTGATACTTTAAAATTGATCACAACAATTTTTTGGTGGCAACAAATTGCGTGGTTACAAAACAGGGCCACAATTCACAGCTGACACAATTCTTAACAGTTTTGGAACATATTTATATATCATCATCTAACGGTATATACCTTATTTCTGTATGTCTACAAATTGGGAAAAGACTGATACGGCAGTCTCAAACAAATCTGAGAACACTTTTCTAGTGTGGCAAAAATGCTTTTTTGCTCACCACTGATAATTTGCTAAAAAATAATAATAATAAATAGAAAAAAAATTATGCATGATGCAAATTTTGCCTAATCTAAAAAGGTTTTTGTAACTAATGTTTTAATAAAAACATGTTCAGTAATATGTTAGTATAAAATCAATGTCTTCAAAAATATGTTTTTGAGACATTTTTGGCAATATACAGAAAGGAAATTCACTGTACTGACTGAAAGTAATTTGTGTTTGGGTGAATACTGATATAAAGCTGGAAGAACTCATCCTAATGACGACTAATGACGAGTGGATGTAGTAAAATGTCAAAAACCAAGAAAAACTGATTCAATAAGAGTTCATCACTTGTCTAGATTTACTCTTAAATTTAGGCTCACAAATATTTTAAAGTTGAATAACTATTTCGCTTCAATGAAAGCTTTGTGTGGAGATACTTCTCCAGAAGTAGGATAACATTTAATTCACGCTCTGTATAATCATCATAATGAAGCGCTTGTATAAATCCTGGGGTCACTTACTCCACAAATTGATCATGTGCTTATCTGGGTCATCAAAATGAAAATGAAGACACCTACTGTAACAATACAAATGGGGTTATGAAACCTCTTACTACTATTTATGCCAGTAATTTATACTTTCAGTGTCTTGTACTTCGTGCCCTCTATTTATTTTGGTAGTCAAAAGCCTTGAGACAATTTCAAAAGTAATTACGTGTGCCTACAGACACAACTGAAGCAAGTATTTCTTTTAGGTCAATCCAATCCTGATCTAGAACGGAGCTGCGCATCCACAATTTAAACACACCTGTGCACACACACTGCGGTCTTATCTATGTTCTGTACTAACACACAGCGGTTGAATGACACTAGTTTCCTTTCAGTTTTTTACGGCTTGTTTGAGGATTGTTGGCAGTCGTCAGCAGGATCGGATACAAACAGGTATAATGATACAGCACTGCAAGTAAAGTTTGTGCATCAAGAACAGGCAGCCAAAGAAAACTACTTTTCATCTACTCTTCTATCATCTTGGCCTGACATTGGCAATTGCAGTGAGCTGCTAAATGTCCACTGCTGTAATGAGCATGTGTGAATATAGCCTCCAAAAGCAATGGCTAATTTGCCAAATCTGAGAACCGCAAGACCCAATATGTTGCTGCTAGAAAGAAAACCATGGCTGACCTCAGCAACCCTTTCTAGCAGGGGCTCCAACCAGTGTTCGTTACACTCGCAGTGGCTGTCAAGGAAGGTTAGTACACTGGCTGTGGCCGCATCTGCCCCTCTGACTCGGGATCGCATCAAACCTGAAACACAGGGAACATTGAGAGTCAAAGCACTGATGCAATCTCCCTGTATTTTGACTTCATGATCTAGACACAAGTGTGCAGCGAATCATAATGATAGTCTAACATACAGATGTCAAAAGGCTTTTTGGCATTTTGAGTACTTCACAAATTTGGTAACGACATTTTGGAAAAAGTAATGATATGATGCCCGTTAATTATGTCTATTATTGGTGAGGTATTACATCAGTTCTGTCCGAAGCAAATATATACGGTAAAGTAGACAAAAACCATCTTTTAAACATGAATACAAAGTTAAGCCATTATAGGGAAAAGAAGAACCTCTGATAGTATCATCATCTAATCGCGCATTTCATTTTACAATTAATTATTATTTTATTTCATTATGAATGTCTATTTGAATACTACTAATAATAATAATATTGTTAGACACCCAAAATAACCTTAAATTTGTACATTGCTAGTAATTTACTTATTTTATCAACAACTACTTGTTATAATTATTTGAAAAAATAACCCTTAAAAAAAAAAAAAAAAAAAAAAAAAAAAAAAAAAAAAAACCACACACACCAAATTAAAATCAAACAAAAACAAAAATTATAAAAACTAACATCAAAACAAAAACATGACTGTCACCATACCAATGTATTTAGATCTCATATAATGTATGGTCACAAGGCACAAAATAAGAAAAAAACATATCTAAGATATAACGAGTGAAAGCTTATAGTGGCTTATGTGGAGACCTAAGGATCGATTTTCAAGCACAGAGAAACATTAAATATGAATTAACCAGTTTGGGTCTTTATAACCACAAAATCTATATGAGCACTTTTTTTTCACATCTTGACACCCACAGTCAATCTAACATTAATTCACTACAAGCTTTACCAGGGACTGGAGTAATGCATGTTCTTTCTTTATTATTATATTGAGTAATTTGTGTTAAAAAATAAATAAATAAAAGAAAACTTTGGATACGAATAAACAAACTGCAGTTTTGGCTACAGAACAGCATTTTTTGCTTGACAAGTGATATAAAACTCCTTCCAAAAATACACTCCAGCTCATAACAGACCATTTGCTTTTCTCTTCTTTTATCATCTCCATATTTCCACCTATAAAGTATGCAGTGTTTTTAATGATTTCATGCTGAGGCTGATCACAATTAGTCACAACAGTAAAACTTCAGCTAGTTTTAACAGATGCTTAAATTGTAATGACCAAACAAGAGCTGCCAGTAAAAGACCCACTGGTCTTCACATATTAACTTGGGCATAGTTCGGATTCACAATGTTATGGTCATTCAGAGGGTTAGAAATCACTCACCCTCTCGACGATCGTTCCGTAGCACTCTGACTTTCTCGATTTTCCCAAGTAAAGCACCATCTTCAGCTGAAAGCCCAGAGAAAACATTGTGTCAGCTCAAGTGTTCAGGGCAATACATTTCTCCTATTATATACAGTATGCTGTAGTTAATATACACAGGAGGAATGTGGTAAGATGTGCCAGTGGGAAAGTTGTGTCACTTCCTTCATCCAGAATGTCACCATATATTTAATAAGGGCACATCATGTACAGTACAGCTTGCTACAACTTATTTCTGGTCTTGAGAAACG
This sequence comes from Carassius auratus, assembly GCF_003368295.1. Classification (NCBI taxonomy): domain Eukaryota; kingdom Metazoa; phylum Chordata; class Actinopteri; order Cypriniformes; family Cyprinidae; genus Carassius; species Carassius auratus. The sequence goes on along the minus strand of NW_020523315.1, from coordinate 5,314 downwards.
TAAGGACAGGGAACTGGGAGCCAAATTTCTTTGAAAAATCTGATGGAGAGCTGGCAAAGAGAAATCCACTAGAACCCCTTCCTCAAATCTTACCCTGGAGGTCCAAAGCACTGCAGAGTTTAGCTCCAACCCTGATTAAAGTCACCTGTCTGCCATTTTTCAAATGATCCCAAAGACATTGATTGACACTGATTAGCATGCTCAGGTGTGTTTGATTAGGGTTAGCGCTAAACTCTGCAGGAAAGTGGATCTCGAGGTCCAGATTTGAGGATCCCTGCACTAGAAAATGATCAAGGATCATATTTTCATGAAACATTCATGGATTGTGTCTCTTTTTTTGACATATCTACACTTCAAATCTTGATTAATTTCAGAAACACTGAAATATAAAATCAGGTGCATTAGTTTTAGCACCAGAATTTGTTTCTACAGGTGATGATTTGATTAAAACAAGAGGCTAACTAGAGGTTTGGCATCCAAAAAACAAGTAGTGTGATGGTTGAGGACTAGGGAGCATGGCTGGTGTCATGATGACACAGTTTATACAATCATGCCAAATAACATGATGAGCACGAAACGGACTATATATGGTTGTGCATCATTTTAGTTTGATTGGGAGTTTTAAGTTCAAAACACTTACCGTTGTCACTGTAGTCATCCACCAATATGATCTCTTTGACCAGATGAGGAGGACTCTTCTTCAACACACTGAAGACAGGGAAAGAGGAAGGCTTGAATAGATTTTTATGTTAAGAAGTGTAGAGCGAGAGATTTTAGTCTAGATCTTAGCTGATTATGCCAGAGGTAAAATTTCATTCAAAAGTTTAAATTCAAATTAAATTAAATGTATGCATTTAGCAGACGCTTTTATCCAAAGCGACTTACAGTGCATTCAGGCTATCAATTTTTAGATATCATGTGTTCCCGGGGAATCGAACCCCCAACCTTGCGCTTGCTTGCTTGCTAGCGCAGTGCTCTACCAGTTGAGCTACAGGAACACTAATAAATGGTGAGCCATGGTGAGCATAACCACAGTAGTGTAGTTCTGTACTTAAGTGTACTGTATATATGGCAAAATATTCTGTATTCACCACTGTAGACATTAGTAATACTGAATTACAAAAATTTACAACAAATAAAGTTTTGTACTTGGTTTACTTTTTTAAAACTATAAACGATGTTTACTTGATTAAGAAATACTGCAAATTTGTAATATTCACATTTTAAATAGAAGAGTTGAAGTATTTAATAAGCGTTTTGCTATATCGAAGTTAGCACCAAAGATAGTGAAATTTCACTGGTATTGACATCAACATTTCGGTATTGTGACAGCCCTACATCATAATGCAGTGAAAAAAATTGTTATTCGACATGGGACGTCCCACCTGACCACAGTGCGCAGCAGGGCTGAACGGGCCTCGTTGTGGAAAGTGATAACCACACTGGATGCAGAAAGATCTGTCCTCCACTGTTTGTGACGGCAACTGAGAGACAGAAAAAGATAAAATATATTAAGAAAAATACACTTCTACTTATATTAAAAACCACTACCCTTACGGAGGGACACACTCTATATTACAGAGGGTTTGACGTGAGTTTATTTGACATGGGCTAGTAAGCAATAACCTAGTAACCACCTAAAACCAACCAACACTTAGCATCATGGTAGCAAGTTTGATGTGGACAAACCAGTATTTCTTCAGGAAATGTAGAAGTCTAGTTCACAGTGAAAACCCATTGTCACACTGCTAGTGCTACACCTGCATGCAGTCTCATGCCCTCAGAGAAGCTCAAAGCACACGTTCATTTAATGCTTCTCTCAGGCTGAGATTGACAGGAGGTCATGCATGCTTAAACACTCTGGACTTGAGTCTCCAAGCATGCACACGATAAAGGTTTCAGCAACACACACCCACACGGTTTATATCACAGAGGTTTTAATTTGACAGCTATGGGGCTAATCCTCCGGTTTCCTAACACCTCTCATCGAGGATAAGAGTGCACAATGCTTCCTCTGCACTGATTCCATCGATTTTGTAGCCACTGGATCCCTGGCAGGGGAATCGGGGTCAATTCCTCCTACACTGCTGTTAAACAACAGGTCAAGGTTGAGAGCCCACCATCAGAGATTCCAAACTGACTTCAGTAAAGGGATGAGATTAGTGTCATCCATGACGCTAACACTACACACTTGGCATCATATTTAATTCCATTACAGCCAGAGAAATCACATTCATATCAATCTTTGCATTGAAAAGTATGGGGCTTTCAACCATTATACTCTCCTTGACTCCTCATGAATACATTAAGGGGGCCTGCACTCATTTCTAGCCCTGTTTGCAGGAGGTCTCGCAGGGAATAACTGTGCAGTAGGCCATTAATAGAATGGAGGCTTTGACTAGAAGACAAGCACTTTTTAGAGCATATCCCACTGGCACGCTTCCCTTCGCTGGCCTCCAACCACCCAGCATGGCACCAAATAAACTCTCAAATACTTCCACTGTCGCAGCTCAAGTCAATAGCTAACAGAATAAATGTTTGGTCGCAGTGTGCTGAACACCAGCTACTATGTTTTAAGATTTTGTTTAAATAATCAAAATTTGTAATTAATTTAAGTAACTGTAATTAAACACCACATTTGAAAAGTGATGATCCCAGTAAAACAAAGATCATGTAAATACACTGCATAATGACAACAGCATAAAACAGACGACAAAAAAGGCATGGCAACTTAAAAATATAATTTACATAAATATTTATAGATACTTAATATTATTTGGAAAATGCATACAATTAATATTTATATGTTTTATATCGAAAATCATTTTTGTTAACTTTACAGTATGCGTTTCATATATTAAACACAAATATGAAAAATTTGGCATTTTATAATTTTATAAACATTAAATGTGCACTTTAAACAGCAATATTTGAATTATCTTAATTTACTGGAATTTTCATATTTCTCTGCAAATACACACAGAATGATAACAGCACTGAATAGACAAATAGCATTGCAATTAAAAATATATATTAAACTAATAACTACAGAAAATAAATTTAATATTTAGAAAATTTATACAATCAATATTTATTAACTTTTATCCAATAAAATATTTATTTTTGGTAATTTTATAGTGTTATTTAAACACACCACACACACCACACACACACACACACACAAATGTGAAACTGACAGCCATAATTTTAAAATCATTAAATTAATTGCTGTGCATTAAATGTAGATCGCAGTAAAATGAGGATAACTGAAATACATGGCATGAGAAAGCATTGAATAGACAACAATATGGCATCGCGAAAATAAAAATATTAATTAAATTAATATGCTAGAAAATTTAATGTAATGCTTAGGAATTTTGATCATTTTTACTATAGTTCTTGCTAATTATTATAGCATTATTAAACACAATCAAACACACAAGATACACATTTCATAAAGTGACAGCCCTAATGTTTTTAAAAACTATAATGTACACTTGCTGTAGCCTTAATGAGCGGTATTAATTCAAGGGAAAACACTTCACCTCAGCTATAATTAATAAAAAAAAAGTTCTAAACAAAGAAATAAATCATGTGGCAGAAAGACATCATTCATTAAGTCATTGGCAAGTCGGTCCTTTATTTTTTGGTGGTGGTCTGAACACTAGACATAGGCTATGGCTTCAGCGAGACAACAACTACGTCCGCCAAAACATTCCAATAAGACACGTGGCCTGCTGCCATCAGGGGTAACAAAACAGAAGCAGAGTCTCTCAGGAGTAAACAAAGAGCATGTGTTCCTCATTACAAGCTTAGGTAAGCATTAACAGAAGGATTTAGGACTAGTGTGCTTCATTCTTTTAGTTTGGGGTAAATTTACTAGGAGGTAATGGTGCAAAAAACATAGAGGGCAAATTCTCCTCACTTCTGTGAGAAAATACAAAAGGTTGGTATTCAGCAAATAAAGTATAGAACACGCTGACCTTTAAAAAGTCTTACAGCCGTTTTAAATGCATGGTTTGTGTGTCTTCTGAGCTGAACGTGACGTCTGCATCGGGAATAAAGCTCACGCACTTCAGGGATGGAGAAAGGGCAGCGATAAGAAGACTTACATCAAGAATAATGTCATCTGCAGCATCAACAGCTCTCCAGGAGGGAAACTGACTGACAGATAGTGACAAGACGTTAACATGAAGCTGCACAGAAAAACACAGGTCAAGCCAAAAAATGTTTTACAGCATTCAACCCAAAGGACAACTTCCACGGCGTTGTTATCCAGAATTGAATGGACACCAGGCATTTTTAAAACTGCTGCGTATTTAATCCAAAAACAAGTGCAAGCCAAATTCTTGGATATTAAAACATTCCTTTTTGAATATGTATTGTGATATGATGCTCTCGCACATCCCAATTTAATTTTCTGTGCAATGCCTGGTAACACTGTAGAAACCATTAATTATCTAATATGACAGAAAGCTTAACTTTTAGAGTCTCTTCTTCCCAGTTTCCATTTTACTGCATTTTACTAAATTCGTCTTGGTGGTCTATTAGCATACAAAACCTCAATAAGGCTCTTCAGCTCTGCGTGTTTGCTGAAAGCAGAAGCTGAAGTAGCTATCTGAGGTTATTTCTCTGAATATCTTCTCTTAGCAGCAGTTAAAAAATGTAAAGTTAATACTGATATTAAATATCATCTATCCATCTAGTCAATTAAGGTCCTGGTTAGAAGCTCTTCTATCATTCAACTGTGCTTTGTTCCAGCAAAAAATAAATTGCAACCAAATATGCTACAATTGCTGCAAAGAACATAATGCATTTCAGATTTCATTATCATAACTAGTTTTAATAAATAAATAATTATGTTTACATGAACACATCTCAGTTTGAGTTAATAACTTGTTCTTGTGCCGTTCAGGTCAGGTCACACATCATTGTCTCTAACACACATCCATATACAATTCGATTTGAACTCCGTCCAACCAAACTGTAGTCAAAAACGTTTGAGAGCCATGCCAGTAACATCCCCTGCCAAGTGACTAAAACAGACATCCATCTGACGTGAGATCACGATGCCTAGGAATAAACATGTCAACCATTATGTACTCAGCACAACACACACACACATACAGCTGGGGCAGATGTCTGAGACCGCTTTGGAATCTAGGATTTGAAACATCATTCAATATGGACATAGCTGCGATTTAAAAAAAAAATGTGAAAAAGAAATGCTGTCAAATAAAATAAATATGCAATTCTGATTTTCTTACATTTTGAAGTCTCTATTCAAATAAGCTAATAATCTTGTCATTGATGA
>NW_020523314.1:0-69508 GCF_003368295.1 Carassius auratus | reverse complement strand
ACGATAGAGTAAAGGCAGTGATTATGATGGCCACTATCACAGGAGTTGAGTTTTGTCCAGCTCAGCCGTCCTCTCACATCTGGAGCTGTTCATGCTCACGAGACTTGAGCTGTTGCTGAAGTTTCGGCAGAATACGCTGCTATTCGACATCACTGGGTTAGAAAGCGCGTAAAGTAAGTCCGAGATGTTTCCACTCGTCTCCATGGCAAGTGCTGCAAGGCTGAAATTCGCTCGAGTTTATCAATCACGTTCTGTGATATCGATACCTGTCCGACTTCAGAGTGTTCTGAACCCCACCGTTCTGCCTTCAGACGGTCTGCGGCTCTTGCAAGTATAGATGTCTCTTTTGTTTATGAATCTGTCCCAGCTGTTTCTACATTACCCTCGTGAAATTGTATCGAGCGTCTGTCATAGCGCGTATTCGCATTTTATTCATCGAAATGACGTCACATATATATGCACATGACTAGAGGCTTATACAGCAGTCGCTGATTGCTTTCCAGTTCTTCACTTTCTCATCAGTGAAGCTGTATGAATTTACAATCACTCTCCTGCATGTCCAGCTGAGTTTATGGATTAATGCTATATTGACAGAATGCGAATTAGTTGACTCCCCAATTTAGGATTTAAATCCGCAAGAGCAAGTCAATGCAAAAGGCCTGGGTCCTGAAAGTAGCCTGCATACCAATTATTATTATTTTTTTGTACATATATAGCTAAATATGTTACTTTAGACAACATCAAATATTAGAATACAGGTTTAATCATATAGTGCATATACTTTCACCTGTCTATACATAAATAGTTAAGTTAAATAGTTTATTACTATTTATCACTTCATTAATATTTATTTGTATTAATATGTCACAAAACTTGACAGCCCACATTAGTCTCCTCAAACCATGCATGACCACATTTTACACTAGATAAATCTGAATTAATAGATGTTACTGACTTGTTTTTGTTATACACTTCAAAAAAATAAAAAAAAATAAGAATGATCACTGGGGAGTACCTTTTTTAAAGGTACAAATTTGTACCAATTTGGTACTAATATGTAGCCTATACGTTAAAGCTACCAGTAATGCACCCTTTAGGGTTAAATAAGATACAAGCGAGTACCTTTTGAAAAGGTACCGCTCTTACGACAACTTTTGTATCTTTTTCTCTGAGAGTATAATAAATGAGTAAATATTGACATATAAAAATATATTAATCTAGGTCAGCTGCATGCAGATAATTAGACTTAACTGTTTGCAATAAATGTCAGATTTAGATTGGCCACATTTGGTGTAAAATAACTGGGCTGGATATATGTCCTATATCTGTATCTTTGTAGCTAGTGAGTGCGCTGTCTGTGATTGCTTGTGACTTTCATCATTTCTTCTCATTTCCTTCACAGCTAAATGAGTTCATTTTTCACTTTAAGACTTCAGCTAAATAATAAAAAAAATGATCAATAGTTAATTTATTTTAATGAGACAAAATACATTAATAGAACTTGTTGATGTTTCAAAATCAATACATATATATATATAGAGACACAGCTGCAAATTAGAATGTCATGGAAAAAATATTTATTTCGTAATTCAACTCAAATTGTAAAACTCATGTATTGAATAAATTCAATGCACACTGACTGAAGTAGTTCACGAATAATGTATGCATGTATGTAATGCAGGACCTTTGGATTTTACATATAAAACAATGGTCTCCATGACTGCCACCTGACTCTTCTTTGAACTTAACATTAAAGTTTTTTAATGATGTATATGGGCTTAAAGGTAGAGCAGTTTTACTGATGGTCTTTAATGATTGTAATGATTTGTAACAGGCCACTGAATCCAGAGAAAGGTACAGAGCAAAAAAGGACTCTGAGCACTCCGTTATCATGTAATTCTGTTATTAGCATCAGATGTCAGATGTTAGCTGCAAACTAATCAAATAGTAATCGATTTTAATTATGCTAATATACATTTGTGAAATCACTTTCCTTTGAAAATGTTAAATGAAAGTAATTCTATTCTGAGGACATGTTGCATGAGCATTGCCCAGCATTACTTGAACGTAATTTCAAGTATGATCCATCATGCAGAATCCAATGTGCATAAAGGTGCAAAATAGAGATGTGACATAAATTACAGGAATCAAATTATCTTCTGGCTCCTGGGCTGCTGAAACAGTACTTGCACAAATTATATTTAACAGAAGTGCACGCTGTTCAGATAAAATCATTTCTGCATACCTTTGAGGAGTGCCTGTGATTCGAATTTACTGCAGACAGATCTTTTTCAGTCATTTTCATTTTGGGGGTAAGCTGTTCCTTTATGTTTAAAGATCACAATGGATGGTCCAATAGCTGTAATTAGAGCTGAACACCATGTTTCTTTAAAGAAGCGACTGTAGTTTATATAAAGGAGCTAACTGACCTCCACTCTTTCTCACTCAAAAGCTCTAACCTTTTTCACAGCAAGACTGTCTTTTTACAGAACACAGGATTTAGTGGCTCCTAAACCCTCCAATTCTTGGAGTAAAAAACACTCTCATAGTATAAATGGTGGCTTGATTTATCTCTCAAGAACAAATTTAATTGTATAAATTAAGTTTAATATAAATGATGATGTTAATGAGTCAAACAATTTACAATCTATAATTTACAAGGGTGACACACTGGCAAAGATTTATTATTGCTTCCCTTTAAATATACTGCCTTTTTGAGTAAAATATTGAGCACCATGATTCCTGATCTTTTAGCCAATATACACAGGCAGTGGTGCATTAAAATCTAAAATATTAAATATGCTGAACTGACATCTCATTTTAGACCTTTCATGTAATTTAGAACTGGCAGGCCTGCTTCCAGCTACAGCAAATCAAACCTATTCAAACTGAATTAGAAGCTTTGCATTGTTACTTTGCATTGTTAGTGAAATTATAATAATTAATGATGACTTACATAAAAGTATATTTATTTACCAGTATACCAGATGTCTTTACTTTGTGTGTGTGTTTGTGTGTGTGTATATATATATATATGTACTATGCAGTGTTGGGCAAGTTACTTTTAAATTATAATTAGTTACAGTTACTAGTTACTTCTTCCAAAAAGTAACTAAATTAGTAACTCAGTTACAAATTTTTAAAAGTAACTAGTTACTTAAGAAAGTAACTATTGCGTTACTTTCAAGTAAAATTAAATTTTAAATGCTCAAATGTGACCCCACCTCTACCCCTCTTTAAAGGAACTTAAAATACATGTGCATGTTCAATTATTTATGATAAATCTGAATATTATAATGAAATGGACACTTAATACAATACATTATTGACAGAAACATGAAACATTGTACACACATCTAAAAAAAAAGTGAGACTAGCCTCCAATCAAATGGCATGTATGTTGATATTATGTTTATATAGTGGATCAATGCAAATAACACGATAGATTTTTGGGAACTTTTGATATTTCCTTTTATTGTTTCTTTAATTTCTTGAAGGAAAAAGTAATGTATATACTTCCATTTAGAGAAGGCTACTTTTGGATTATTTGGGCTCGTTGCCATACCTGTCTCTCGTTGACTGACTGGCTTGTGTTGTTCGTTGTGTGTCCTGTCCTGTCCGACTATGCGTTATGATGGGTTGTTCGCAATTCATGAGCGTTAAGGCTGGTTCACACGGCAGGATAATTGGGCCGATTTTAGCCCCGATTCAGCCCTTCCGACAATTTTAGGATGCTCCGATTATCGTAAAATAATCTGATCAAATATTCCTGCCGTGTGTGGTGTGTTAAGACTAATCTCCTCTGCTCGGAAGAATGTCGGGACCGCTCCGATCTCAAATCGGGGATATCCAACATGTTGGATTTATTTTGCCCGATTTCTTCTCGTGTGTGGTGTCCCCCGAGGACAAACAATCACGCAGCCTGTGGACTGTGGCGTGTAGCCAATCAGAAAGCGAGGTGACGAGGCAGTGATAGTACCGGGAAACAAATCAAAACAGCCGCCGTATATAATATAACAAATACAAATAAAGTCGATGGGCATAACTACATCCACAACTGCAGTCCACCAGAGTACATGGAAACTAATATATGAACGTTTATTTCAACGGTTATTAATCTGTGTAGTACGTAACAACATTTCTATGAGATAAAACAACAACTTATCTCCATATCATGATATAGCAAGTATAGTCCATGCTCGCGTCGTCTCCACCTCTTTGACCATCGCCTTTTCTATGGCCACTGCATCCTCTTTGTCCGCCATGATTGTTTACTCTAAAGTCACGTTTGATCTCGAGGGATTTTGCGAGATTCCCGTCTGACCTGGGAATGCTCGGGAGTCAAATCGGTTCGTGAGTGATGTGTTGATATTGCCGTGTGGCTGCACACCACACACGGAGCGACCAAAACTGTTAGACCCGTGATTTTTTATCGCCGTGTGTGGGGTCTCTCAGGTTTGGAAAATCTGCCGACAATTTTAAAATCGTCCCGTGTGAACCAGGCCTTAGTGATGATGGATCGACTCGTTCGCGAATGAGCTTTTGATGAGTCGTTCGCGATTCGCGAATGAGCCGACTCTAAGAGCCGGCTCTTTTAGTTGAACTTCGGGAGCTGGCTCGCATATCTGAAGAGCCAACTCTATTTTTTTTTTTTTTTTTTTTCAAATTTAGCCTATAGAAATTAAATAGTTATGTAATAAAAATTGAAATATTATAGTCAAAGTCATTTAAAGAGCCGTTTGTGAGCCAAAGAGCCGGCTCTTTTCAGTGAGCTGAGTTAAAAGAGCCGAATTCCCATCACTATTATGCGTGCTTTCGAACACCCGCCCAACTCTACCTCTGATTGGCTTACAATGAAATTTTACTCTACCTCAGCCAATCGTCAGCATTTATGCGCTTGTCTTGTGCTCTGCCCACTTACCAAGGAAGAACAGTAAAAAAAAGTATTTGCCTCTCGCTCAGAGATCTAGTTGGTATGATGAAAAAAAAAAAAAACAGCTTCATCATCAGTTATAGTAACGCGCCGCATTTTTTGGCAGTAACGGTAACGGCGTTATTAAGATGAGAAGAGTAATCAATTAGATTACTCGTTACTGGAAAAAGTAATGCCGTTAGTAACGCCGTTATTTATAACGCCGTTATTCCCATCACTGGTACTATGCAAAGTATTGCTGTTGAAAAAGGCACAAATGCATTAGGCTAACACTTGAATATGAAAAAAGTTTACGATACTGTCCAAACTTTTCAGTTTATGTGTCAAATTGCTCTCAAATTACATTTGTTAAATAGCCAGATGCTCAATCAGATCTAACAAATCACAAATGATAAAACTGGCACCATTCTGCTGCTGCTTTGGCGTGTAGAGAAAAATGCCAATGCTCTGAATGTTCGGCTGTCATGAGTGGCAGAACAGTATCTCTGTTGCCATGGAGATGAGAACATCCAAGGTGCACCAAAGCAAAGCTTAAAATCCTGTAAATTAGAGACAATTTGTTTAAATGTCCATAAAACAAGGGGAAATACATTACCTGGCAAGCTTTCAAAGCCATTTTTCTCTCAAGGATTGTATAACTTTGGTTATGAAAGGCATTATGAACTACATCACGAGGAATGCCCTTATTGACCCCACAAAACATGGGGTTTATTATCGTTAAATTCAGTCACATGCCAAAAAAACAAAAACAAAAAACCTTATTCTATTATTAAATAGTATAATAGCACAACTCATTCAAAAGTAAAATACAGTAGCCCTAACATTTTCTATAATAATGTAATCACATGTAATCACAGGTCATTTGTTTCATTATTTATGTTGGGTTTCCTTGTTACATATAATGTGATCAGGTTTTTAATAACTAAACAATGTTCAAGGCATAATCTTATTTATTCAGCTCTGGGAATAAATAAGAGAAAAGGAAACCATTCCTAATTCTTCCTGAAGTCAAAGAAATGCCATACGGAAATTGGTTTTAGACACACTATTGCTGATCAAACAAAGCCATACTTATTCTACATGCATAAAATAAAGGCGAAATGTAGAACATACATGGAATGTAAAACTAGACTGTAATTAGTCCTTTCTCTGTTAACAGGCTAACTGAGTGCATGCCTGTTATTCAAAGTAAATTAAAATGAACTATAACACTTTACCTGCGTACATTTATGTCATGTTCATTTTATTGAAAGCATTTATTATGTTAAAATGCTTTTTTTGAGGCTTGTGGCCTAAAGCCTCTGGCCTGGAGGACAACTTCATAGCTAATTTGAGTTTAATGTTATTACACATTCGGTAGTAAATTAAATACTAATGGAATGGCTCTTTTGATGAGAAAACTATTTACCTCATACTTCAGCAATGAGACAATCTTAAATGAAAGCAGCCCTGATGCACTTTAATCATTATCCTGGGGGTCGTTTCCATGGAGGCCCGTCTTATCAACTCTTCCAGCAAACATGCTGTTGAACAGGAAGAGGACTGTTGAAGAAGGTACGGTAATCATCCAATTAATAAAGATACAGCCTGGCTTTTTAGATGTGTGTTTTTATAACTATTAAGGTAAGATTGAGTAAAATGCACCCTTTGGCAAGATCATAAATGGCACAAAATCTCATCCCATCACATTTAATGAATGGCTATGCTCTTCTTAATTTTGTCATTTTATCTGACTTTCATCATTTGTGAGATCTGCCCCAAACTCTTTTGAGGATAATTGATCTCATTTTGAGTATTATGTTGAATTTTAAAAGTTTGATTAAAAGAGTGATTTGGGATTAACTGCAAGGTGGGGAAAGGCAACTATTTATATTCATTTTTTCCTGTCAATAACACATTGGCTGATCTTATGGAAATGTACTGTATTTCAGCCATGGGATAAAAAAAAGTCTTGCAAATTTTTGTCTCAATGGTGTTTGCTTACAAAACATATTTTTTTCCTCCTGACCCTAAACATAGATTTGGATCTATCTGGCTTTTTCACCTTTTTATTTCAGTCTCTTTGAGAAAAGACAGACTTCCTTATCCGAGCTGCACTGGTTGTGTGCTTACATACGAGTCACTGCTTGTGCTCGTCTTTTTGACATTTTTCTACACAAAGAACTGTCCAGAATAAATGTGTTATGAAAGCACTCAAGCATGGAATTTGAATGTATTTATTTTTTTAATAACTTCAGTGCAGATGTAAACTTCGTCTTATTAATGATATGCAACATGTACACAGTGATGCTTTAGCTCTAGTTTAAAAATCACAACCACTAAACACAGCAAGTACAGTATGTAACTATGCCAAGAGGTGGAATAATACACTTTTATACGGATGAAAACCTAAATGTAATTTTTGTCTTGTCTCTTGCTGTTTTATTAGTGAAATACTAGATCATTTCAGAGGGAGGTCATTTTATTCATATTTTGAAGTGTGTTAATGTATCAATTTCACATATTCGGCTGCCTGTGGTTTCTTCACCTTGTTTCACTATTTTTCCCTAAGGGAATATATCTCCAGAGAAAGATTTGAGCTTATGGAACAGAGAGGAGGCTTGTAAAGGCAGGCCAGTAAATGCTGAAAAACAACAACAACAACAAAATCATCTTGATATTTCTATCACAACTTTTGAGACCCCCGTCCAGACTCAATCTGAATTCCTTCAAGATTCACATAAACAAGAGGCTAACAAGTGTTGTTACTCATCAAAGTCTGTGAAAAGACACTACTCTATCATTATCACAGACAATATTAGATCTCTTGAGTCCAGCTGATTTTATAGCAGAGCATGCTGGATTGAATGTCAAAAAAACATAAATAAAATAAAAGGGGGATGTCTGATGTTTTATGTAAACTGCAGGATACTGTCTGCTGCTGCTTTGATAAATGCCATGTCAGGGGATTGTGAATAAACGTATTTGTGCTTGTAATTATGCTTGCCAATGAAACCTTTTGTGCAAACATTTAGGATTAGTCATGAAGTTGACAAATGTGACCGTGAAAAGCCTCCATGCTGTGCTTTTATCTTCTTTAATGTCCATCACATGGCACCCATCAGGTGAAAAGGTTCCACTTCATGTAAGTCTGTCCGTGTCAGGTTTTAATTGTTGACAGAGACCTTGTTTGCCATTGCTGTCAGTACTGCTCAGTTTCACGAGGAAGAAGTCAGGTCAAGTCACTTTCATTTTGTATAGCACTATGCAATTTAGATACAATTTGGAAGAAGCTTAATAGGATTAAACAGGAAAGTAAGTGAATCAGTGATGCAAACTTCAAAAACGAGGCAAGTCCAAAAGTATTACCATGTTTTTTTAGTGTTTTTATTCAAGAACAATTACAAGAAACGTATATTCTTTTCGTGGAAAAATAAACTTGATTCAAATGTTTATATGCAAAATAAAAATTGAATATAGATTTCTGACCTTCTGAGATTTTTGATCACAGCTGAGGGTTACATTGTTATGCCAATAGACAGCGACAAGTAACTGTCTTTATGATTGAGTCATTCATTCAACCGATTTGTTGATTCACTGAGTCATTCAGACACAATCTTTACAAGTGAATTATTGATTCATTCACTTAACTGATTTGTTCAAAAACTGATTAACTCAGGAACTAAACAATCACTGATTCATTAGTATAGTAAAGAAACACTGCTGCCTGGATGTTGTGTAAAGACACGTAATGTCTGCTCCTGCTTCGTTCAGGAATTGTTTCGATGTCACAATGGAAATAGACAAAGTAACTGCAAATGTGTCTAAAAATGAAGTCACTTAAATGTCTTGCTAGTTAAACTGTTAAATATTGTAATCGTGACCAAAGCGGCTGCATTTTGGAACAACAGCAGTCTAGCAGGCCTGAAATTGCTTCTGGATCAAAATGATAAAGGTTTGAGCACCTTGCCATCTCTTTATAATATTTGAGTGTTTATATTTTTAAGGATTCAAACGGCAGATGTTATCTGCACATTGTGTAAACTGTCCTTCAACAGTACCTTGACATTACAGTTAAGTCATTTAATGACTATCCTTTCTCAATGCACTTAATTGATTGAATAAGAAAACCGTAGCGCCTATTCTTGTTATTATTCTTTATAACTGATTCAGATTGTTGGTAGCTTATTATTTTATGTGTGAGCTTCAACAATGAACAATCTCCTCACATTTGATCTGCTTTATGAAGCCACTGCAGAATATCTCTCAGCAGAATGAACCTCTGAATGTCCATGTCATCATCATGATTTAGTGGATTGTATTGTTCAAGCCAATGCCAAATCTTTATCCTGTTTGGATAAATGCTTTAGCTTTGATTGTAGGCCTGTGTTGTGGATGATAAAGGCATATAAGGCTTTATTTCTAAAGTGATCATTGGAGTGTCTATCCATTGAAAATGATATTTTTGGGGTGAGCTGATCAAAAACAGTTTTGTTGTCCATTATACTTTTCTGAGACTATGTATTGACATTACAAAACAATAAAAGTTTGAATACAGATTCTTTTTTCAGAATATTGTTTTTGTTTTTACTGCCATTAGAGTATTTTGTTATCTAAGTCAGAGTGCATCTAACACATCTGGTATGGCACATTAGTACAACCACAAATTTGATTGAAATTGTTTGCTCTTAGAAAGGCTTGGAAAGGGAAAGGATGATTGTTGGGAGGGGGCTGATGACAGCGGTTTGTAGTGGAGTTCAGGCTTCCTGATTTCTTACAGCTTAAATGCTTCTTCATTTTCTTTTTATATTGGCTCAATTCCAGATGGATTTGTCTTGACTGAAACTTTGCTGCTTTTCCTCACCCTTCTCTTAAATGTTGTGAGCAAGAGCGTATTTATTGGAGAATAGAGAGACAGTGATTGGTTGCTGCAGAGGCTGTGCTCTGCAGCACAAAAAGTCACACGCAACTCAGACAGCTCTGTCTGTTAGTGCTTTGGCTGAGAGAATGATCAGATATAGTATGTACTGTGGTCAAGCATGAATTCAGTAAGTGGGCAGTGCATTCCCAGCTGTGGATGTTCAATAATACAGTCTTTGGGTTTCATCTAGATACCTGTTCATGTTCATTAGCTTTGAAAGTGGAAATAATGTTGTAGCATTTACATTAAGTAAATGTTCAGATTTTGATTGAAGATTTAAAGATTTAACAATTTTTTTTTAAACAGATTAACTGTTTACATCAAGACTAGCAATGTGCGCTAGTAAAGTAAATAAATTCAGTTTAGATTTCATGCGGACTTTGAGGATTTTCAGATGTTCAAAACAAAGTTGTTATAAAAGAAAAACGTTTTAGATTCTGAAAGTTTACTTTATATATTATTATAAATGTACTGTATAATTTGTACACTTGTGAGCTCTGTGTATAGATGGTCAGATATTCTTGTTTCAACTGAATTTCAAGATCATTCTTAAAGAAAAAGAGATCCATCCCAAATAAATTCATGTTTGTTCAAAACCCCTCAAATAACCCATTTTTTTTTTATTTTAACACCATAATAATGTTATAAATAATGGTATAAATTAACATTTATTTAAAACATGAAAATAAACCCCTAAATTTATAATGTTTTCATTTTTGTTTTACATGTAGTTAGACTCTACTACCTTTATTTATGATATCTGGATTATTTTATTCTGCTCAATTGCAACTTTATTTTTGTATAATGATAACTGCTGAACTCCAGAATTGAAACAGAGTTTCAGACAACTGCCATATAAGCAGCATACACAAAAATAAACAAAAAACTACTAAGTGCACAGCTCTGATCATGCTGTTACTGACTCACTGCAAGTTGGAGTACTGTGTAGACCATAGTAATGATATCTAAGTGGATATCTCACTTTTGTGTCCAGGCATTAGTCATCTATAATGGTGATCCTAAACTGGCATTCTGCTAATATAATTTATGAAGAACAAAATAGAAGACAAGCTGCTTAATACTCTACAACTTATTTTTTATATAAAACTGTTCATATACAGGTGGAAATACTGCTATTATTAACTCAATTTTTAGTAGAGCTCAAACAATTCTTATACATTTTTACAGTCTTTTGCGTTCTGATATACTTGCAGTAGTTGCTTGTTCAAACACAGAATGAATCTTAAACATGAAGTCCAAATATTTGGCTAGAAAAGCAATTATAGTGGCTTCAGGGAAGAAAAAAAGGATTATAGGTTATCAAACAAGCCATTCACTTCAAAAAAGAACAGCAGCGCCCAAGGCAGAGACTGTTATTATATATATATATATATATATATATATATATATATATATATATATATATATATATATATATATATATATATATATATATATATATATATTTGACCTCTGGAAATATATGAAAGAGCTCAACAGACCAAGCTCCAAAAAGACAGTAGAAAACAACTGTGCACACTGAACATTCGGCTTAGCAGTGAAGTTGTGTACACAGCTAAGAAGCTAATTACAATTTATTATTTGTTTGGTTCACATTGCAATTAGTAGTTTTATATAATAAAGTCATAACACATCCCCTAATGCACTAAAATATTATGCCAAATATAGTTCCTGAGCCCTCTAATGAAAGCACACCAATTCTACAGTTTTAGTTTGTTTTTAAATAAAATTAATTACATATTTATTTATTTATTGGGCTAGTGTTATTGAAAGTATTTAGATGCATTGATTGGACAAAAACTAACTGGAAAGGCAAGAGGCAAGAGGATGAAACTAAAAGGCTTGTCACTTTATTCTAACAGCCTCCAGTTTAATTGAATTTCAGAACATGCTGCTAATGGGATCCTTTAGTCTAGTGCACTCAGTATGGCAGATTTAGAGAAATTAGGAATTATACTGTCAGGAAATAAGAGTTTTGCATGGCCACTAATGGATAATCTGCATATGTATTTATACTGTATATATGTCTGCATTACGCTTACTCTCTATACTTGCTACAACACTTATGCACATGTGAAACAGAAGTTCTATGTGGTACATAAATATAAATTGAATTAAGTTTAAGAGAATAAGATTTCCCCAAAAAACGAATCATTATAAACATGCCCAGTGGCGGTTCTACATTGAAATACACCCTGGGCGAGACCCCTTTCGAGCGCCTCCCCCCCCCCAAACACACACAAAAACAAAATAGCAAACAAAGTTCTGCACAAACAGCAATATTTTATTATAACAACTGTTTTCATATGATGTGAGATCATTGCATGCATGTTTCCAATTTGCCATTCCTGCACTTGTTAAATTGATGTTCCTCTTGGAAAACAATTTGCAGCAGAAGCAAAAGAGGCTGTTGTTCTTAATTGAATAAATCAGCCAACTTCTTGCCATCTTTTCACCACTTACTAATGTCTTCTTAAAATATTAGTGGTGGCAACTTCTCCCATTACTCTCATTCCTACGGAAAACAAAGCCAGGTGGCACTTTACTTGGTCCTCTGTGAAGCAGCTCAGTCCGAATCCTGTCAGTCAGATGTGAGGGCCAGTGGGGCTCAGTGGGGGTTCAGCTCCAGGCATTTCTATCAGACAGCATATTGGCATATTACTCAAAACACATAGCAGTGAAAAAACACAGTCCTACTCATAAATTATCAGAAATATTAAAATTACATTAAATTGCAGTTGTCTTGTAGCCCACACACACACACATACACACATACACACACACACGATATGCACACCTGAAAGCTCATGCTGGGTAGAAGTAGAGGCAAAGAGGTCTTCATCCTCAATATCAGATATTTGTGGAGACGTGTGTAGCGGAGGAGGTGGTTGGCTCATCCTGACCAGTGGCAGAGGATGCTCCAAAATATTTTAGAAGTGCCCCTGAAATTGCAATTTAACTGCATTTGAAGTCAAAAGACCATAGGATAATGTTTTATAAAGCTAAAACAGCCTAGGGTCAAATTGACTCAAAACATAATAGAAGGGTTACCTAAACATGCTCTTACACACTAAATGTCTGTCATTAAACGCTATATCCTCCTAGACCCGGAAAATAAATACATTTATTTATTTCATTTTTCCCCCATGTCATCACATTTTTTAGAGCATAGAAACAAATAGTAAAAAAATACATTGAAAAATTATATTTTATTCACGTTATGCTATGGTCACTGGGACTCAGTTGTTGTAAAAAATAAAATGACTTTAAATTATATGTATAGGCAAAAACAAAAACTTTTTGGGTTTCAGGATATTTTTCAACCAAAATTTGTATATCAATCTAACTTTCATGGAGGTGCCATTAGGTCACTGCCTCAAATTATACGCATGACACACTTTTAGTTATGACTTGTAAAACTATACTCAGGAAACAATACTTAGCATACTGTGTAGCAAATAAAATGCCGTTGGTTATTTACAGGGCCTAATGTTAAACCAACTGATGGAAATGATAACTGAACTTTTAACAGTTTTATTGCAAAGCACAATATTATAAATTAGATCTCGTGATTGAGTTGAAACCAAATTATTGTTGTATAAGCATAGCAAGCATCATAGCAAAAAGGTTAACAAAGAGTTATACCCACCACCAATTAACATTAGCCCTTCATTCATGAAATGGATACTGTAATCATACAGAGACAATAGTTGCATACCTTTATCTTTTGCTCGTTTCTCCTCTTCTTCTTTTCTTTTTTTTTCGAAATTGGGCATCTGGCTTTGACCTTTTCTTCTCCATCTCTGTTTATTTGGCACTCGACAATCAACAGATTTCCCATCCCCCCAACTGTCACTCAGGACCAGAAGTCAAGACTAAACCAATTCACCTTGATGACCGCATAATCGTTTTGTATTACCTAGTTTCATTTGCAGGAACTATAGGCCTGTATTATAACATTATGAATGAAATGTGCGTTATTTGGAAGAAAGTCGAGGTGTGTGACTGACTTTAGTCTATTATTAATTATATTACTAGTGTGGATCCCCCGTCCCCGTCCACCCCCGCCCTGTCCGTTCCATTTGAGAGAGACCCAGAGTTGAAACGTCGCACGCGCCTCTCGCCCCACTCCCTTACACTTCTCTCACAACACAAAGCTTCAGTGGATATTTTCAGCAAGCAGGGGCGCCGCCCCCAATGTGTCACGAAAAAATGACGCCCCGGGCGGCTGCCCGGTTCGCCCGTGCCTAAAACCGCTACTGAACATGCCACAGTGTTTTCTGTATCATACAGTTGACAGCACTCTGACTCTCCCACAAGGGGGAGACTGTCAAGATTGTCATCACAAACCCTGGGCTGAGTCCACAGAATGCATGCTGGTAGAGAAAAGGTTTTGACCCAGAAACACTTAAAGTTTGAACATTTTTTAAAGACTGCTTTGTTGTGATGTACTGTAATTGTTATGTTGGAGATTCATGCAAACTAAAAGGTTAAGTAAAAGTTTAATGTTTTACAAATGCAAATGTCTTTTACAGGGCTCCATTAATTAATATGTTTTTTTAATATTTTTTTTTAGTGGGATCCAATAAAAGTCTTGCTTTAATATTCAGGCTACCCTACTGATTGATAATCATCAAAGAAAAAAGAGTTACATATCAAACATTTTGTGTGACCTAGCTTCAGCACACATAGTTAGCCATGTGTCTAATAAGTCTTCTCTCAGCTCTTCAATTATTTAAGATTGCCAGGGCTTTGATTGCAAGTTCATTTATAGGTTGGCTCCCAGAGGCACAGAGGTGTGAGATGAATCATATCACCGGCTCCAGGCAGACAACAGCTCCCTCAGGGTCTCCTGTCCAACCTCTGGGACCCTGATAGTGCTTGAGTGGATCTTACCAACTCGAAAGGATACTGTATACTGCATTTGTTTCAAGTTCACCCATATGCAATACTGTGATTGCATCTTTTCTCTTTATGCATATACGATTCAGGCTTGTTTTTATGTTTGGATGGAGATGAGGCAATGCCATTGACAGGAATGTTACCCCAAGAGAAATCTTGCAAAGATTTCCAGAAATGTTTATTCTTAAATTAGACTTAGACATTTTGATGTTGTTGGGTGATTGAGAATGGAAACTCATCTCGGATTGGTTTAGAGTTCTAGGGGATGGAAGTCATTTCCTGGAAAGAGGAGCAGAAATGAGAGTCTTTCTGTGAACTCTAAAGTACTGTTTGATATAAACAGGAATCCATTTAAAAAAAGGTCCCTATTCATAAATACTGTACGAGCAGAACTTATTTCTGTGTAAGCTGTACACACAACAATGTGTATATAATTGTTCAATTAAACTGAGTGTGAAAAGTGCTGAATGATTGGATTTACATACAGTTTACATTGAAATTCATTCTACTGAATTCATTCTTTCTACCCCAAGTGTATAATATTTCATAGAGCAGGTACCATCTTTTCTGGAATACTTGTTTTTTTTTTAATCTGTTTTATTAATTGCTGTAAAGCTGAGAATGGTTTTAAAAAGTCTTCCTTAGAAGTAATGAGTTGAAGATGTATTAACTTATCATCAATAAATTCATTTCCTGTTATTATAATCATGTACATCATTTCATTGAAGTCATCAAGGCATGCTTCAGTTGACTGATGTCGTTTCCATTAAAATGGACTTCCACAAACAAAATGTGATCTTAAAGAGATAGTTCACCTTGCTGGTCCCCATTGGCTTATAGTATAAAAAAAGAAAAAAAGAAAAACACTATGCAGGCCATTGGGTGAGCTATGACTTTAACACTGATCAATTGCGAATGTGCTTGTCTAATGAACTCTTTTCATATCATCTGTATAGGTACTAGGCACATAAATGGTAATTAATCCAACATGAGGTTGTTTCGATTTTTGTTTCTTCTGTAACATTCTGTAAAGGTTAGAGCTTCACAATTCACAGAACTTGATCAACTAACGAGTGCAAGACTCAGCTAATTGGTGTGTTCAGCAGAGATATGTACTCTCTAGTGAATGTCTGCTGTCAGTGCTTAGACGATTCTCCTTCTCCTGTTTTCCTTGACTGCTCATCCATGTGTGTTTTGTACACAGATATAACTTAACCCCTGTGGACAGCCATGTTTCTTGTGTTTTATAATTAGATATTGTCTATTTAATTGCTGTTTATTTATTTTTTTATGGGGTGTCACTCACTCAGAATAGGTTAATGGAGAATCAGGCAAATCAAAGCCACTTTCTGTTGCCCAGAAGAAAACTGCCACATTGATTAATTTAATAGTTCAGTCAGGATAAATAAAAAAATATACAAATAACATAACGCTTCCTTTTATTGCTATATATTTCCATATATCCATATGAGAAGTTGGAAACCAGTGCAGACGTCAAAAAGGCATATATACAGTATATATATATATATATATATATACAACACGTACAGTATGAACTGTATAATAGAGACACAATGTTTTATCTCCAAAGAGTAGCTTTGCAAGATACTGACAATATGTGACAGTATAATTTTCCTCAACATTGAAAAAGTTCCTTAATTTACTACTTATTTTGTTCTTTTTTTCCCTTAAAATAATGCATACTCACCGCTTCTCCCTATGACCAATGACAAAGAAAACTCATCAATTCATGTAAATAGAAAAGCATTCATCCTTTCAAACATAAATTGCATGGCTGAGCCCTGAAATGTTCAATCTACAACAACCCACATTTATGGATATTTCGAGGACATCGAAAGTCAGCTACAACATTTGGAACCACCTTCATTCAGACTTCAATCACTTTCAGTATTTTCAGCAAGCAGATGCTTACTACTCCTCACTTTATTCATCCATCCATCTCAGAAATGTGAAATCGATAAAAGTGTTTAAATGTTTTTTTTTTTTTTTTTTTGATTGGGACTCATGTTTTGAGGCATTAAAGTAAACGCCATCAGCATACAAACAGACAGAAGTACTTGTGAGATTATGAGGTATAATAAGCTATAGCGCTGATAATGCAGAAAAATGCCACTGAAAGATTATACACTTCAGTAAACATTGCAAAATCAACAACTCTCAGATATAAAGTATGACAATCACACATGCCTAATGCATTAGTAGATATAATCTAAGCTCCTTGACAGTGATACCAAATGATGCATGAACTGCTTGCAACTGGGAATCAAAACACCACTGGATATAAAACAGCAACACTGAAGATGCAGTATAAGCTCAGCAAAAAAAAAAAAAAAAACTTAGAAAGAACAGGATCTGTCCCTTTTTCAGTATACTGTGTAACATGCCATTGTATTGCTGCAGGGAGGCGTGAGGACTGCAGATGTGGCCAGAGCAATAAACAGAAACATCCGTTGTAAGATGCCTAAGGGAGACATTGTAATGTAAGACAGTTCTACAGGGAGACAGGAAGGACAGCTGATCATCTTTGCAGTGGCATACCAAATGTTACCATGTGTCTACCCACATGTGTTCATGAACTTGCAAGTGCCTTGGTGCAAAAGTGGAGTAATATCTCAAGGCAAGAACTGGCAAATTTTTCTCCGTCCATTAAAATGAGATGCACTTCAGTAGCTTCTGATAGACACACACACACCGCATACTGACTGCTACTTTTGATAAAGACCCCCGCTCTGTTCAGGGACCAGTTAGTGCGTGTCATGATTGTCAAATGTCTGTGAAACCTGTTCAGTTCATTTATCATTTATATGTGAAATATTTACACATTAAGAAATTTGCTGGAAATATGAGCAGTTGAAATTGAGAGGACGTTGCTTTTTTGCAGGGTATAATTAACGCACTCACGCACAATATAAACGATAAAATAGATATAAATATAAAAACAAACATTAACATTAACTAAATAATAAAACAAAACAGTTTGGAAAAAAATGAAAGATTGGGCAGGATTATGTTTTTGTCTTGGAGTAAATTCTCATACAATCTAAAACATTTTCTTTCTGCATAATTAATTGCTTAATGCATCAGAAGGCTACACAAGAAAGAGACATTCATTATCAAGTCTTTATTCTCTTTTGAAATGTGCCGTTTTACTTTTCAACCTTTGAATGCAATCTCTATTGCCATCTCTTTCTAAACTTGAAGGCATAGTAACAGTGACACTTACACCATATGGCAGTCTATATAATCATTATTGTGTGTCTATACTGCAATGCCACACAGTGGAATAACACGGAAACACCAACTCCCATCCTGACGCATTCAGCTGCCTCCTCTTAAATCAAACATGAGATATATTGAGACATAATATGTGGAATTGTATTAAAAGAGGCAATTTAAGATTCTTTTTTTTTCTTTCTAGTGGGTTAGAGGAAGGTTGTATGGCACATAATCAGAGCCTTGTAATTGTATTGTGCTCTCAAGCTGGGGGAAAGCTGGGTGTCCATGGCAACTGATGGAAAAGTGAGTCATCTGAGATTTTTGTGTGTGCATGTGGGTGTGTGTGTGTGCCCGTGAGTGTCTACTTGGGAGGGTTTGCGACCACTAAAATGGATGAACATCAGTGCATTTTCACTTTCATTTCAGGTACATGTGCACAGGATATGACTAAGTTTCATGTTTTGATTTTTTGCAGCAAACAAGCATAAGGACTTCTTGTTGGAGGACTTTTCAAAACATTCAAGTAAAGAACCTTCTCAGATCTCATTAACTGCATCCATTTCTCAAAAATCGAGGCACGTAATTGAAGGGATAATATCATGAAAAATTGAATCATATAAAATGATGTACTTTGTAAGCATATACTTCAGATCTCAAACTTCCTTCTTCGGTCCATTTAAACCATTGAAAGAAAAATTGAACTAGGATAGCTAGTATTTTTTATTTATTTATTTTTGAACCAGAAGAAGATATTTCAAATGCTACCAAAAAGAGTTAGATGTGGACGTTTGCCAAACATTTTTATCCTTGGGCAGCATCTGCAGGTTTTCATAAACTTCTGACTGTACAAAGTTCCAACAAAACAATGGCTGACGTTTATTCATTTGTTTATTATTAATCCTGGTCAGAATCAGAATCAGAATCAGAATGAGCTTTATTGCCAGGTATGTTTACACATACGAGGAATTTGTTTTCGTGACAGAAGCTCCATAGTACAACAGAATGTCAGCGACATAACATAAAACACATAATAAAAGAATAAAAAATACAAATAAGTAGATAGTGAATGACAATATACAAATTGACAATTGTAGGCAGGTATATTACAAAATGCAGTTATGTATGTACATGTGTATTATGTGCAAAATTTAAGTGTATACTAAGTATGTGTGTTAGATAAATAAAGTGTATGTGTATATAAATATAAAGTGTAGTGTGTTCACAGTTATTATCAGCTGTTCATAAGATGGATTGCCTGAGGGAAGAAACTGGTCCTGTGTCTGGTCGTTCTAGTGCTCAGTGCTCTGTAGCGTCGACCAGATGGCAACAATTCAAAGAGGGAGTGTGCTGGATGTGAGGGGTCCAGAGTGATTTTGACAGCCCTTTTTCTCACTCTGGATAAGTACAGTTCTTGAATAGAATAGAACCGATGATTCGCTCAGCAGTCCGGACTACCCTCTGTAGTCTTCTGAGGTCAGATTTAGAAGCTGAGCTGAACCAGACAGTTACTGAAGTGCAGAGGATGGATTCAATGATGGTGGAGTAGAACTGTCATAGCTGACATTATTAGTTTGTTCAGCACATTTCAACTTGGATTGTTTTTTGAGCCTGTCACAATATCACACACAGTTTTTGCAACAAGGTTGTGCCATTAAAAGCTGTACCAATGACAACTGTTGCAAAGCCGCAAACCCACACATACACTATGCTATTCATTTTACGTTTGAATAGAGTCTATCTACAAGTAGAAAAGGGGGCTTGTTCAATTTTATATATATTTATATATATTTAATATATTTCCCCATACAGCTGAAGGGCTGTGCAGGGAAGCTTAATGTCCGTGTAAACTACATAAAGAACCAGAATTGAGTGCTGTGCCACCAGCTATCATAAGAGATAAGGACACTGTGACTGAGAATGTCACTCCCACAGGGGCACATAAATCACAGTTGATGATGCTTCAGACACTTCGAGACCTGGGGTGCACAATCCATAATTGACATTTGACTCAAAATGCTATCAGTCTTTCTCACTCAAGATTAATGTTGTCACAACACAACACTGATTGGAAAAAAAAAGAAAGAAAGAACTAAGACTGCATATGCCGGAAAAGTTCCCTCAAGGTTGTCTGTCTAGAATTACCTTTCAGATGGTCATTTTTTGGTGACATCCCATCACTACATCACTGCTAACGGCTTGAGTTTGGAGGGAGACTAAATGACTAGCTGATTTTTAAAGTAATCAGAATATGAATTATAATTACTATGTATCAGCACCCACAAACCTTCCACTGATACAGCTCATGCTTCTTGGGTTTCTTGCATTCTGGAATGTGTTACCATTACACCCTGTCTAAAACTGCGTCACAAAGTCTTCATTTGCTAATATTCATACATATAGTCAAAAAATCTGAGAAAGGTCTATAAAGTTGTGATGGCCGAAGGAACATTTTATCGCTCTTTCATATCTCTGGAGACTTCATGAAGGTCTGAAGTTGTTTTTCATTCATTTACATATGATTTCTTTTTTTCTTTTTTCAGAAAAACATGACACCCCTCCCCCTTCCCCCAATTTATTCTTATTGCTGTCTAGGGGAAACAGCAGAGATATTAAAGACATCTCAAGTGTGTTGGTTATTTCCTATGGGTAGTGATTTAGCGATTGTTTCTTTAAATGAGGGGAATATGAAACATCATTCACTAGGTTAATGGCAGATTATTCAATGACTTACCAAACAAACTTAAAATAAAAATTAAAATCTGTGGCACAATTAACCTGTCTTAGATTGCTAGTGAACATACATGTAACATAGCTGCAGTGCAATTATGGTACAAGTTTAAGCAAAACAAGTGACTTATTAGTTGCCATAATTTTATGTATTTCAGGTCAGTGCTTGATTATTTATTTATTTATTTGTTTATTTATTTAGAAATGTGTGGCAGTACACTGATTGCTGAGGAGGGATTTTTATTCATGTAACATTTGACATAAATGTAAAACATGAAATGTGAATGTAAAAATGAATATGATATAGCGGGCAACTCAAGGGTGGACTAAAAGGGTTAAATAAAAATAAAATGATGTATTATGTATCAAACAGGCACTGTTACAGCTACAAAAATACAAACCATGTGCCAAGGACGAAGGTCATTCTATGTACTTTTTTGGATTAAACTTAAACCTGTTGCAATGAGTCACTCTTAGAGAAATCTCTCCGGATCAGTGATTAATGTTCTCTACAACCGTTTAAACAAGGCCTTTTCAGAGGTGATAAATGTCAAAGTGATATTTCTTCCAAAGGACTTTGATACTGCATTCTGTGTAATAATGAGCATTTGACATTTCAGATGTAAATGCTTTGATCTTAATAAGCAGCAAGAGACCTTCTTCATCAAAACATGAGAAAAACACAAAACTGTTTTTTCCCCAATTGGACTGAAATGCCATCTCTAGACAAGCCTTCAACATTGTCTGAATTCCTTTTGTTTCCTCAAGTAGACCAAGTTCTTGTGCATAAAAGATGATGAATGAAGCCATGAAAATTGGTTCTTCTATGGCATCACAACAAAACTCCCTTCATTTTATACATTATATGTATATACATTGTATCATTATAAATTCACAAGTGATTTATATGTAATGACTCTTTGGTCCTTTCTATTCATTGAACACCTGCTTGTCTTTCTGTACTAGAACTGTTGAAATAATGAGGTGGTCAAAGCCAAAGGGCCTGATCATAGCTGAAGTATGTATAGGATACATTTTGCAAGCTGTCTTTTCTTAAATCAGTGCATTCAAAAATTCCAGAGCAATAACAGACTCAATGATAAAGGAACACCAATATAAAATAACGAAAATGGAGTAAATTAAATAAAAGTGAAATAACTTTAGCTCAAAGGAATAGTTTATCCAAAATTAAAATTTGCTGAAAATGTACTTCGCCTCAGTCCATCCAAGATGTAGATGAGCTCACCACTTGCTCACCATTGGATCCTCTGCAGTTAAAATGAAAACAATAATCCACAAGTAATCCACACGACTCCTGTCCATCAGTTATGGTTTTTTAACTTTAAACCATCACTTCTAGACAAAACACAGTCCATCATCCATAATAACACTTTCTCCTGTGAAAAAGTCCATCCCTTGTAGTCCACTCACATCAAGATCCACCAGTATATTTATTAAAAACAGTTTTCACGTTTAAACTTTGCTTGATCTGTGCATATTTCTCTACTGATTCAAACAACATGATAAGTAGAAACCAATATAATGGATAGAAGACTAATATGTGAACTGATGGACTGGAGTTGTGTTGATTGTTGTGATGTTTTTATCATCTGTTTGAACTGACGGCACCCATTCACTGCATGGAACCATTGGTGAGCAAATGATGCAATGCTACCTTCCTCAAAATGAAGAAACAAACTCATTTAAGTGTTGGATGGCCTGAAGGCGAGTAAATATAAAATATGCATAAATTAATTGATTTGTTTATTGTTTGGCCAAACTATTTTGGACTATTCTCAAGGTCAGTCGAATTGAGGTGTGGGGTCAGCGTGGAGCTCAAATAGAATAACATGCAAATGTGTGAATTATTCATTAGGGGTTCACATACAAGGAATTACACAGGCACCCAGAATAATTCCCAGTTGTTCCAACCCGTGTACGTTAATTCAAATATGTGTTCTTGTCACATTTCTGTTCTCTCCAAAAGAATGCTTACTTGTGCTGCAAGTCAAGTGGTAAGTCAAATACTAAACCTCTCAAGTGTTAATAGAAATACTAATATAATGGCAAACATTGGTCTTATACTCTTGCACTGCTAGATACACCTGCTTAGATGACTCAAGAATTAAGAAGGAACATTTTGCTGAAGCATTTAAGGACAAAACCCTGACAGCAACGAACCACAGGACTCAATGTATCCAGGCAGCTGTACTGTTTAATGTTTAGTAGAGGTGTGATCCAGAAGTATTTTTTAATATACTGCAGATCAGACCTTTTATTTAAACAAGCTTATGATGATACATGACTCCATGACCAAGGATTGACCACAGAACCAAGCAACGTGGAAACATAACCTGCTTGCTTTTATCTTTTGTTTACATTTTATTGTATGCTTTATTATCTGATGTCATTTATTGGCATGATATAATGTTATCTGCTCTACAATAAAATAACGGAAAATAAGGACATCAGAGATAGAGAGAGAGAGAGAGAGAGAGAGAGATGAATTGAACAGCTATTAATACTGGAAATTATCTTCATCATCTTTTCACTGGTGCAAGATGGGGACAAGCTATAGCTGCAAGGCATATGTGGGCTTCCTGTATTTTTTTTTTTTTTTTAATCATACAGCAGAGGAGTGATTCAGTTATTGTTTTATAAAACGATTACTGGTTTATACAATGCAGATCTAATAGCAGGAAGCTTAATTTTTCCCATGTTGTGGGATTAGAAATTATGTCTCATTATGACTTTTTTTTAAAGTATTTTATTCACATATTGTTGTTAATTATAAGAATATTATTAGAAAAGTCAGAATAATTTAACAATAGAAAACATCAATGATTTAATGGCTCTCATTCTGAAGAATTCTGTGTATCTTTCTCATTATTTTCTATAACTATTGTCGTTAATCAAACACTTCTCAGCATAATAACCACTAAAAAGAGATGTAGTGCATCTGTACCTCACAGGCATGATAAAGAGAAGTATCCGTTTGATAGAGGTGGTCACTTAAGGCTTATTCTATGACCAGAGTGCTGTGGTCTCAGTGCCTCCTAGTGGATATCAAAGTGTTGCAATGGTGATTTGTAGCAACACCACTCTATCTGGTCTATGAAAAATGCATTAAAAACATTCATCTTGAATATTCATGTCTAAACATTGTCTTTGTTCTTAGCTTTTGTGTGTGTACAGACATAATTATAATGAAGGATTATACAGTCCTCTATAATTTTCTGATTTGTATGTATCTTGGCAACTCATCTCTTACTGAATTTTGAAATGGCAAAGAAATGTGTCAAGTGTCAGGAGAAAAAACAACAACAACAACAACACAAAACAAATATAATGCAAAAGCATATGTTTCTTTTTATTTGTTGCTTACTTCTTTTTTAACATTTGTGATATTCAAAAATACATCTAACTAGGCAAAATGTATGTATTTTATTTCAGTGCTGGTTGTGATTATTTTCCTTATTGCATCTTTGTTGTTCAATAATAGCTTTGCATGATAAACAGGCCTCAAAATATAAAATACAGTAGGATACATTTACATCAACATTAAAATAATTAAACCGTAAGACAACATTTTGATGAAATTCTACAGTATTGCAGCAAGTTATTTTCTATATTGTAGGTCTATACTTTTATTTTATTTTTATTAATACTACTATGAACTTATTTGTGCATTTTTATTGGTGCTTTAGAAATAATATTGTATGAAAATTGGGTATATGCAAAAATTTGTAAATAAAGTGACTGAAATAAAAAACAAACAAATAAATGTTCTGCCTCTAAAAAATGGAAAAAAAAATATATTGATGGATTCTTTGCTAATTTGTAATATTACTGATTTTAAGTATTATTTTAAATAGTAACTATTACAATTTACTCCAAATGTTTGAAGTAAACCACCACTGTCACAATTTGAAAATTGTTGACAAAGTTTTACAGTGACTCATAGAGCCTTTTCATGTAGGCTATGCGTTGTGTACGTATGTTTATTAGTGCAGGCAGTTTTTGTGAGATAGCGAATCTCAGCCTGTCACTGCACCTCTGCCTCTGCACCCTGCCCGCTCTCCGCAGACCGCGCTCCGTGAGCTGACAGCTCCGCCGCGCATGCGCAGGGCGTCTCCACTGGCTCGCTCGGTGCTGAAGTTGGGCGGATGGACGGAAAACACCGCTGATGGAGATTAAACGGCAGCATGCAATCTCAACGCGCGATACCCCCGATATCCGCATAAACACGTGTAACGACACCCGCTTAGAAGACTGACATCTAGAACAAAAGCGGTAAGGCGACACACGCTCTTTAACGGTCTCGGAGGTCCCCGCTAGCTCGCCAGCTAACGCGCTAGCCGTTGCTTCCTTGCGCTTAGAGAATCAAAGAGCCGCTGTGAAAACAGAATAAAGTGGCAGTTACATTTCGCCCGCCTAAAACAGCGCGGCTTTTGGGAACAGTTTTCCCATTTATTTTCAAATGTACCACGATGTCTTGTGATTAACACGGTTTGGGCTTTACCTGCGATGACTTTCGTTAAGATGCTGGCTGTGTCGCAAAACCCAGCGAGCTTCCTAAATAGACAGCCTTTTTCGGACGATACTTGGCGGTTGAGATTTTCCAACAGCATTTATAACGCTCGCCCGCGTTTAAACGATCATTAATGTTCCAATGATGCCTAAACATGCTGTCTAGGTAGGATCCTCACTAGGTTTTGACAACTGCAGCGGAGAATGAAGGCGAATAACGGGATCACAGCCATCTATATGTACATATCACGAAACATTGTGTTATAATGATAATTATCAGTTATTCAATCATCAAAAGTTAAACTATTGCTTTTGGTCCAAATGTACCTTTTATATTTACCTCTATGGCAGCCAACCATTTCTTTGCTATTGACTTTGTTAAATATATATATATATATATATATATATATATATATATATATATATATATATATATATATATATATATATATATAAATATATAGAGTTTCCTTCCGGAGCAGGACTGATTGCTCGACCATTCATCATCACACAAGTTGTGAAGTTCCTCCCAGTCACTTGTGCTTCTGAAACAATCTGTTTCATGTGGGGAACATTTCATTTTGTGTGTCAAATAAGATGACTTGTCAGTAATTAATCCATTCATTAAAACCATTAGTGAACCACTCTTTACAAGTGAAATGCACAGTTTGTAACTTTTGTAAAATATCTATATATATTTAAAAAAAAAATTGACTATTTACCACTTACATACACTGAAAATAAAAGCATTTTTTTGTGATATAATGTAAGACTACGGTAGTATTGCAGTGTATTGCTTTGCAGAATTATTACATTTTTCACTTGTCGATAATGCCTGGTTAAAAGCATTAGTTTGAAGGGTTATTGAGATTAGAATAGTATTACCAGTGTCACATAGTAAAGGCAGACGTGTAATCTGCATTTTGGAAGTACTTATACAGTACTTTTTAAAAATGCATATTATTAAATTGAAGTTACGTTTTTATGAATTTTATGGGGACAATAGCACTGCATAATGCAATCATTCCAAAGTGTAATGTCTTATAATTCTCCTCTAAAGACTTAAATTTTTTAGTTAACAGTTTCTAATAAACGTATCTAGTTATCATTGAAAGAAAAGCTAATTAGCACTATTTAATTAATAAGCTATTTGATTTTCATCAGTACATGCAATAATTAATTTCAAGTAGTGATGAAACGGAAGCAGCTAAGAGAAGTCAGTCATTTTCACTGGAAGGTTCAGTTGTGGCATGATTACATTATGCATCAAGATGACGTAACATTACATATGTATGGATGAGTTGTTCACATGAGATCTTTAACATGCATTTAGAAAAGAGATTGGATGAATTTGTATTTTATTCTGACTACAGGGTTTTTGGCGTTATTAATAAAAGTGTGCCTCCTTTTTGCTTCATTTTGTGAAATAGCACATTATTATTCGTATGTCAAACACTAATTAAATAAGAATTAGAATATAAGAAGTCCAGAAGTAATCAGATTAGACGGAGTGCAGTCCAAAAGATTTAGTTTCAGAAGTGATCTACCGAGCACTAACTGAGAATTACCATTAATCTTTTGGTTTGGAGTAAACATAGTTTATTCATGCTTATTAGTATTTATAGCCCTAGATTAAAGCAGTTCTGATGTTTTCTTTCTGGTTTGATTTATTTTCCAGATGTCTTATCCTGGATCATTTAGCCCTTGACTCAAGGAAAGGGTTTGCCTGCAGATACCAGGTGTTTGAAACCTACCTCTGGCATTCTCCATCAGGCATGATAAGAGAAGATACAAGAGGCTACATTTTGTTTTCCAGCACACTGCCTGTCTCTACGTTTGACAAAACAGTCATGATTTTCTTACCTGGTCTTCGGATGGATCGCTGCTAATTTGCATGGTAAGTTAGGGGTCGTCCTCTCCTAGATTGATTGCAATTGCGTTGATGATGTGGAAAATCACAAGACATGTTTGCCGAGCAGTGATGTGATGCAGCGCAAGGTGAGAAATGTGGGCGAAGCGGGCCCCTGTGTGATTATGGCATGGATCAGAACTGCAGTGTGACATGTTTCTTGAGCTAGGCTTTGTGGGTAACGGCTCTAGGAGGCTTCTGTTGTGCAGCCAGCCAAGGCCTATGCTATGCATCACTTGCTGTCCTGGAATGTGTATGGGGAAGTGCACAAGGGTACAAGACTCACAGCGGAGGAACAGGGTTAGAGGCATCTGAGCATGCTCACACGCAGAGGCATTTTCACACACTGCAATGTAATTCACCAGTGCAGAATGTATTTTAAGTGGGGAAGTGAGCACTCAAATGCTTGTTGTTAGAAATATATACAATTAAAGAAACCTTTTCTGTTATTTTGAATTTAAAAAATGCGTTCAGACTTTCAAAAGCATTTGTAATCCATTCAGCAGTCATTACTTGAACAGAAAAAGATTTCTTTAAGGATGTGCAGTGTGTGTGGAAAGCTATTTATTGACATCAATTATTTCATGGGTCTCTGGAATACTAAATCTGACTGGTCAATTTTGTGCATTTTCCAGGACAGTACTATATCACTGCCTATAGCTGATGAAATGTAATTAAAGGGAGAGTTCCCCCCCAAAATAAAAATCCTGTGATTATTTACTTATGTTGTTTCAAACCTGTATGACTTACTTTCTTCTGTGGAACACAAAATAAGATATTTTGAAGAATGCTGATAGCAAAACAGTTTTGGTGAACTTGACTTTTATTGTATGGACAAAACCACTGAAACATTTTCATTATGTCTTCTTTATGTTCAACAGATCATACAGACTTGAAACAACATGAGTAAACGAACTGGCAACTTTACATGAAATGCACAAAAAATATCTTAAAACAGAGCATGTTAATTATCTGTGACTGTGACAAGACTCTATCTGACACAAGGTTAATCAGCCAATGGGGCACAGGTATTGGTTGTTTTGTTGGCTATTAATCTCAAAATAGCCACATATCATCTCATACAGGTCTGTTGCTAGTTTTTAGTGGCCTGACTTTTTTCAGCTTAACATTTTATAAAATAATAGCCTATGATTTCCTGTGAAATCAGACTGGTTGTGTAATTGTTTTTTCCTCGGTACAACTTCTTGTTTTACATGTTGTGCAAATGTGATTCTTGTGAGTTGTTGGTCAATGCTCTAGATGTGAACAAGGGATGACTCAGTGTTTTGCATCAGGATGCATGATTTCCATCGCCTGGCACTGAATAACTGATGGTGGTTTTGTTTTGCATATTTGGTTTATATGGCTCCATTAGCGTAAACTCTCAAAGGGTGTTCACGTTACATCCTAGACAAACTGAGCTTTCATCACCGGTTTGCAGGGCCATTAATCACAGCACTTGAATTTAGA
This sequence comes from Carassius auratus, assembly GCF_003368295.1. NCBI lineage: Eukaryota > Metazoa > Chordata > Actinopteri > Cypriniformes > Cyprinidae > Carassius > Carassius auratus. Next base: position 40,879 of record NW_020523314.1, on the reverse strand, counting down.
GGTAGGTTTCTGTTTCAAGGTCTTTGTTTTACTATAATTTACCTAAATATTCAGAGTAGTTATATTTTGGCATCAGTAATGTTGAGTTAATATTGATACTATGTAATGAGGCTAAGAAAACAGTACACTACTGTTACCCTAGTACAAGCACTATATTAATACAAATTTTTTTTTTACAAAATGTTTACTTTTATATTTAATAATAATAATTATTTACATTTATATTGTGCTTTTCTAAGCACTCAAAGCGCTGTGCAGTGTGCTTTATTTATTTATTTTAGAGTGCAAATGATGTGTAGCATATTTAATGCTGTCCTTTCTTACATAAAAGTGGGCTGTTATGTGGTTTTGTCCTTTATCACAGCAATGCATTTCAGTCAGCAGTGGATCTTTAAATTATGCACCACAAATTGCGACAAAAAGTCAGCCAACCAAATGCCCCGTGGTTATGGGATATTTACCAATACCATACTGGGAAACTATCATTTGATACCGTCTCAGAGCTCCAGCTTGTCTGTTTAGTGCCCAGACTGTTTGTCCCCAAATATTTGGATCAGATGTCTAGGTGATGTGATATGGTGTTTGTGCTGCCAAACCCTGCCAAACGATCAGTTTCCAGAAAGCTTTTGCAAAAATGAACACATTTGTTGAGGTCATGGTGTGAGGCATCATGTTTACTAGGGTTTTCCAAAGTTTATTCCACATAATTGATTTGCAGTTCGCTCAAACAGCTTGTAGAGCTTAAAGCCATTCGTTGAATAGAGTAATGAGGCAAGTCCCATTCAAGTCCCATAAAGGCCACAAACACTTGAAGTGGTGCAGGGGTTAAATGAATAGTTAAAGGGTTAGTTCACCCAAATAGCAAAATTATGCAATTAATAACTTACCCTCATGTTTTTCCAAACCTGTAAGACCTCATCAGGGCTTCATTTTTAACATTAGTTAATTCATTGGTTAACAAACTGCAAATGACAAATTTTTCTGAACATAGGTATTCCAATATTTAATATTTAAATATTTTATTAAAATGTAAAGTTGCAACTGTATTAATTAATGAGCTAACATGAACTATGACTTGGTTTTTTTTTTTAACAAAGATGAATAACTTCTGTAGCAAATGTAACTATGGTGAATGTTAATGGTTAACTAATGAGATTGTAAAGTGATACCTATGGGTCCTAATAGTTCTTATGCACTTTAATCTGTGTAAAACTTTTAACTTTATACTGTATATTTTTCTTTATTGTTTTATTTTATTTAAATTTTCAGTTATTTTTGTCATTAGAAAAAAGTTATTTAACCTACTATATTATAGTATACTATATTTTGAGCACTTTTTAAAACTATATTTCAATACCATTATAATACCGTTTACCATAATAAAAGCATGAGCAATTAATCGCAACAGGACAAGTTGATACCGGCATATGTCTAATACATAAATGTACTAGGGAGCTCCTAAATGTTGACAAAAATCACTTTTAGCATATATAAAATGTATAATTTTTCTTTTTACAATAAATTGGACTTTAATATGGATGACTCATTTAGTCTAATTTTCATTGACAATAAACTTTTTTTTTATCTAATTAGTTTTCCGTATAATTTTGTTTTGATGAGTTTGTATGGTTTTTTTATTTATTTATTTTACATATTTTAAGAAACAGGAAGTGACAGCCATTGCATTTTTACAAACCATGTTCTTACTAAAAGAAACATTGCATTTGCTCATGTGTTAGAACATGTGAGATCCCATACTACCACTGCCTGTTTGTGTTCAGCCCCACCAGCATCTCTCACCCTCTTACATTTCACTAATTAAGCATCTTGCTAGAGGAATGAATGTCTAGTCTGAAGAGGGGATTTCTGTACTTTCTGTCTGTCTGTCTGTCTGCCTCTCTCTCTCTCTCTTGTTTCAGTCTCTACAGACACCATCTCACGTGCATTTTAGTAGATCTCAGCTGAATATGCATCTGACAGTAGAATAGGAAACAGTCCAACAAGCTCAGATACTGAACATCCTTATGATCCTTTAACTCTACCATAAATCCCTCCCTTGGAATCTCAAAATAATTAATAATCTCTTTTGGTCTTACTTTAGATTTAGAAACATCTGTAGTTAACAAGACACTCCAGCTAACACAGTTCCCAAGCCCCCACTGCTTTATTTCTAATCGGATATGTCTGTCCACAGCCGCAGAGTGTGAGTGGAGTTGAAATGAGGAAAAGGCAGCAGGGACGCATTGAAGGACCCCCACAGGCACCTGGTCACCCGAGGCCCAACACCTGCTGTCTGTGCTGGTGTGGATGCTGCAAATGCCTCTGGTACACCCCATCCTTCATTATGTTCTGCTGTAAACATGTACTTGCATGGTATATGGCTATTTGCTTAACAATGAGTTTTACATTAAGTAGCACACATTTTTTTGTATTTTATCACCATTACCTGGCTCAGGTACATTACCGTTCAAAAGTTTGGGGTTGGTAAGATTTTTTTATGCGTTTTTGATTACATTTGATCAAGAATACATTAACAACAGTAATATTGTGAAATATTTTTATAAAGATTTATATTTCTTATTTTTTATCAATATTGAAAATAGTTGCAGCTTAATATTTTTGTGAAAACAATCCTTTTTATTAGGATTATTTTACATTGATTTGAAATAGAAACCTTTTGTAACATTATAAATGCCTTGCTGTCACTTCACATTTATTTGTATAGTGCTTTTCACGATATACATCGTTGCAAAGCAGCTTCACAGTAAATTAAAGTTTCTACATTACATTTAGTTGTTTATTAGTGGGGACTACAGTATGTCAAGGTGATGCCAAATGGCAAAAATGTAAATTGCTTTTAGAGTTTTAACTAACAATAGCTAGGTCCTTAATGACATCCGACTGACATAATTTTTAAATGGCATAAACACCAGTATGTGAATTCTGCAGTGTTTCATAATATTACTTGGTTAGTCTCACTTTTAAAAATTTCCATCGTCCATCGCCCATTTATTTGATGATTACTGACTATGAGTGCGCTTTTAAGCATGCCCATAAATTTAGGTGTAAAAAACAATAGATGTGTATATGTAGATGCCATATTAGTGGCTGTTTCTGTGGGCCACTATGCGTAAGCTGTTCACCATATTGGAATGGTCAAAGCAGACCTGTGAACTGTGCCATAAGTGCAGCTGAACAGTTCTGCATTCAAATACACCCAATAGGATTAAGCTTGCCGCAAAGCACCGGCAAAAGTAATTACCATAATTGTGACGGGGGAAATAGTAATTATTTACTAATAAACTAGTGTTTTCTGAGTGCGTCGCAACAATGAAGTTGCCGATCCTGACTTGCCATCTCCTCATTAGAAGCGCATCTTTACAGATTATGATTATAATTAGGTTTTGTTTTTGATTTGTTTCGTTAAGTAGTCATTTAAAACTTTCTATAAATATATATTTAGCATGTCTGTGAGGCAAGTTTTCAGATACAGAAAGCGCATCTTGTTTGTTTTCTTTATTTTATAAAAGCACAACATAGTTGATATTGTGAGTGCACACAAATAAAAGTAGACCTTTAGCAGTTACGAATGATGTATTACTCTTAACATTATGAGCAAAAATGCAAGTTATCACACTGGCTTCTCCATGTCCTGAAGTGTCTCTGCACAAACTATTGGATATAAGCGCACATTTATCTAGGTTTAACGTTTAAACATTGTTATATGCTTGAACTCTTTTATATCTGTAGATTTTGTTTTAGGCAAGTCGTGATGATTTGAGAAGGCTTAATTGTTCAAACGTAGGCTCACCGTCTGCCCCTGACCTCTTGGTTGTTACTCAAAAAAAAAAAAAAAAAAAATTTAACAAACAAAAAATGCTCTAAATGTTTTTCTAAATTAACGTAATAAAAACACTAAATGAAACGAAATATAATCACTTTGCTATTACATACAAAACTGAACTATTTTAATTGCTGAAACAATAGTATAAGCTGTTTAGGGACTGTTTAGCTGTTCAAATCAGACACTAGAACATCCCTTCATTCAGATACAGTGGACATAGGCCAAGTCTGGAATATTTTGCTACTAGAGAGAGTGTGGCCAACTGGTTTAGCCAAGGCCAAAGATCAAGAAGGCCAAAGATCAAGAAGGCCAAACTACTGGAGTTGGCCATCTGAGGGGCATGTGACTGTAATGGAGGATAGTACATAATTGAGCCATGAGATGTTCAGTTTGAAGCCTTTAAAACACTTAATTTATCTTTAAATTTAAGTTTAAATTTCAGCTCAGTGAAGCACTTTAAGCTTCAACCCTTTTATAGTAAGTTACCTTTCTTGTAGAATTCATTTTCATCAGCTGTCCCCCTATTTTATTTTTAAATTTAATAAAAATTGTAATTTTATCTACAAACAAACACATCGTGTGTTTTTATTTATTTATTTATTATTAGAAACAAATTCAGGCTGTTTTTACTCTTTAAAAAAAAAATTGAATAAGTGTTCCTTAAAGGGTTAAATTAGCTTGTAAAAATATGAAGAGAAAAAAAAGCAGTTTAAGTTTGAGGTTGGGCCATTGAACAAAGAAAGATTGGAAAGGCTATAACACAGCTTGAAGGGGGACTATAAATAACATGAATAAATACAAATATTGCATGAAATAAAGAAAACATTGAGGAGGCAGTACAAACCCTGCTCAGTAACCTCGGGTTTCCACAGCCATCCCCCCACTACACACTGCCATTATCTGCTCAGTAAATGGCTATTTCTGTCCCACATCACATGCAAAACGGCTGTGTAGTACGTTATATATTTAGAGTCTTGTCAGCTTGTCGAACCCCATGGCTAACAAACACAATTATACTTGCTCTACAGAAACTTGGATTGAGAAACACAGTGGGTGTTCACTTGTAATTTGTAGCTTAGTTTCAATAAATGCTCTTTTTAGACTAGAGGAGGAATTTTAGTATTTAGTACTTGTAGTACTTTAGTACTTGTATTATGTTTAGATAAGTTTTTCCAAGTAACACTGAATTAAATTAGAAGTTTTGGCGTAGAACAACTGAAATAGTATTTTCTAGTAAATCTTTTTTTTATTACAACTTTAACGTTTGGGCCATTCAAATGTTTGATAACCACTGCCATAGGTTATAATATGTTTACATTTTATATCATCTTTTATTTCAAAGGAAAAATGTGTTTTTTCCATGAATGGTTATGTACTGGAATAGCACTTGTTAGTTTCCAGTCTCTAGTTTTACCATAGCTGTATAACCTTGCATGATGATCAACGCAATATGTTTCAAATGCCACAGAGACTTTGCTGTGTCTAACACTTCTCTTCTCACCCTAGGAATGAAGACAGAAGGGAACGCTCAGAGAGGCAAACATGTACAAAGATGGATAGCATAGAAGCGACAGAGGAACAGTAAGTCTGTTATAAAGATATATATATATATATATATATATATATATATATATATATATATATATTTATATTTATATCCTGTTATAATGAGTAACATTTTCTTAAAATGGAACTGCAATTTTGTTAACCATCTTAAATGAAATTATCAAAAAATCTCACAAAGTTTGTTCCCAAGTCCTTTTCTAATCGAGTGCCTTTTTATTCCATTTACTTGCGCTTTATTTACTGACAGCTGAAGTAAAGTTATTTTGTATGGGTGGTTCCTGCTTATTTTCATTGTCTCCCATTTGAAGGCATCCCACACTGGATGAGGTGATTGCCTGGTCACGGAGCTTTGAGATGATGATGCGCTCTCCAGAGGGGAGGGATGTTTTCCGGGAGTTCTTGCGGTCCGAGTACAGCGAAGAAAACCTGATGTTCTGGATGGCCTGTGAGGAACTGAAGAAAGAAACCAACTCATCTGCTATCGATGAAAAAGCTAGGATCATTTATGAAGACTACGTCTCCATTCTTTCGCCAAAAGAGGTTAGAATACAGTGTGCGTACGAATAAACAATGCTGTCTGTGGCTGCAATACATTCAGAAATATAAGATAGTCTTATTAAATTCATAATTCATCTAAAAATGACCAAAACAAAAGATATTCTCAAGCATTTTTGTGCAGGAGCAGTCTCTGAATAGTTTTAAAACTAGCTTTTATTATTATTGGGTGCATATGGGTGTGTTTTTTTCCTATATACAACTTTAGTCAGATGACAAGCATTAAGCTTCTGTTTTGCTGAGTTTTTTCCCCTTGGAGCAATATTGTGCTGATTTTTTTTTCTGTACAATATTTAATGCAAAGCTTTAAGATAATGATTGTTCGTTGATATTCATATTTAAGATAAGCTTTTTTTTGCATTCTTTTTATATTTTTTATGCCATCTCTCAATAAAAATATGATTTAATGTTTGCTTAAGATAATAATAATAATTATTTATTACATTTATATAGCACTTTTCTAAGCACTCATCACACTTTTCTTTATCTATGTTTCCATCCAAAGATGCAAATTTATCTTATGCGCAAAACTGGAATATCGCATAAAACATTTGCGAATAAAGCACCATTTCTGTCCAATGAGATAGAGAACAAAATCGTCACTTCCTGATAAACTGGCACTAAATATCTCTAAGAAGCCACTTAATATAGTAATTTTCATATGTAATAATAAATTACTTGTGCATCAGAGAGAGCAGACATAACAAAATAAATGTCGTCATTGCTTTTAGAGGTGGATGCTGCTGTATGGGAACGCAGTCATGGAAGACAGTAATTATACAGAAAGACTTTTATGACACACTTTGCTCAGACATTTCAGAACAACGAAACAACATATAGATGCTATGAACGAGATCGGTCCACTGGTTAGTCAAGTTGTTCCGTCTCATAGCGCAAAGTCACATGACTTTTTCAATGCGCATGGTGGAATTTATTCAGTGAATGTGTTTCCATCATAGTTTATGCACATTTTTTCTTATCGGACAAGAAATTTATCCTACTCAGTTGTGCGTATACGTTCTTTATGCGCATTTTTTTAATTTATGCACATCTCACCATTTCCATCCAGTGGGTTTTTAAGCGATAATCCAAAATGCGCATAAAAATAGGTGGATGGAAACTTATTGTGAGGGGGGGTCTCCTCATCCATCACCAGATGTGATTTGTGATGTGGTTCAAAGGTTTTTTTGCTGTACATCTTTTTTTTGGTTGCATGTTTTCTTCATGTTTTCTCATTTTTTAAAAAAAATACATTACAGTCTGAATTAAAAAAAAAATAATTTTTGCTTACAATATTTCACACAAAGCTTGAAGATTGTTGTTCTTCGAAGATCGAAGTTGTTCTCATTAAAATGGAAATTTAAAAACAAAAAAATTCTCTAAGTGGTCTAAATTAAATATAAGCAGTGTTTTTAGATCTTTATGTAAAGTTGTTGATCTTTATGTTTGTTGTCGGTCGGCAGGTCAGCTTGGATTCACGGGTGAGGGAAGTCATCAACCAAAGCCTGGACGAACCCAGCGGTACGATGTATGAGGAGGCCCAGCTTCAGATCTACACCCTCATGCACAGAGACTCCTTCCCCCGATTTCTCAACTCATCTGTTTACAGGGATCTCCTTAACAGCAAGAGGGCCTGCTTAGACACCTAGGTTTCAGCAAGAACATTTGTGACAAAAAAGCCCCAAGGTGCCACTCTTGAAAGGTGTGATGTTTCTTATTTCAAGAGTGAGTAGTTAAGCAATTCTGAGCATCCACTAGTGACCCTGAAGTTCAGTTCTGTTTAAGTGCCAATATGAGCTGCTCAGGCAACCGTGACACAGAGAAAACGTGTAGGAAAACTGACAGATCCGTACTTCCTACTCTCAACTTCCTTGTCTTTTTTTTCATCCTCCTGTTTTGTCTCTTTTGACTCCTCAAATGTCCTTTCTATTCCTGTTTAGCTCACGTGTTCTCTTTATCTCTCTATGTTCTTTCTACCTGATCCTTTCCATCTTTTATGCCTCCCATATCTGAGGACAGCTGAAAAGTGTTATTAATATTTTTTAAAGAACATCAAAAAACAAATGGATAAGCGGTAGATGTTAAACTAGAAAACCTTTGCATGAAACAAGGTTATGGAATTTACTCCAGTTTGACATTTAAGCCCCGGACTACAATGTTTTTTTTTTTAATGCTGTCATGGGGAGAGAACATTGTAAAGCTCTCGTAAGAGAAGGGAAAATTAGCTGTGCCAATTGTTTTGTAAAAGAGAAGCTGGGAAGCGTAATCGCCGTCTTGCCGTCCAAACTCTTTCTTTGCGTGTCGACAGTTCTTTAACTGGGAAACATAAGGGCTAGCTAGTGTTGTGATTGGGCAGCTAAATGAATCATGAACATTTCTTTCTCTCTGCAAAAATCACAATGCCTCGACAATGAGTAAGGGCACAAAAGCTGCTGATGCTGGTGACGACACAGTTTATTGTGTAAGCCCCTCCCAGTCCGTAACTAACAGAGAGAAGCACAGGTACTGTATGTCATGGGCTGTAAGCTTCGCTGGATTGACCGAGAATTGCTTGAAAATCACTCACCAACGTTCTGGAGGTTCTTAAAAGAGCTTCGAATTGTCTTACACATTAAAGAAATGTATTTTATTAAACAAAAGTGTAGTGAACACTATGCCTTGTTTTTGAGAGTTACACTAGATCTATATCAAATAACTGTGATCGCCGAGACCTGCTCGATGAGGTGGTGCGACCGAGTCGGATCCAACAGGGAAACGTTTCTCTGTCTTCGAGGAGCGCTCATTCTCACGCCTCGGAAAAGCGCAGGTCATTGAAAAACGAAAAACAAGTCAGTCTTTTTTACGATACTTTTTTTTCCAGCATGCGTTACTTCTGTTGTGTCATGTACTGTACACATTGCAATACTCCACCCAGATAGGATGTGAACCTCTGCAGGAAGCTTATGAAAGATGATTTCCTTTAGAGGTTTAGACATTTAGAGTCCCTTAAGAATGACAGCTTTTCAGCTCCGTGTTGCTGGATTCAAACTTGTTCTATTTTCTAGACGTTTATTGTGCTATTGCAATCGCAGCAGCCAGTGCATGAAAACACGATATTTAAAATACTGGTGTGTTAAACCACTTTCTCACCTTTTAGCGGAGTAATTCAAGAGTGAATTGCATTTAAACCAACGTTTTTTGGTCACCATACCCAACCTCAAAGTGGAATTTTCCCTGAACTCTTGTGCCAATGAATGATCGTTTTGTGTTGTTGTTGGGCTTTCTTACTGGTGCTCTGAGATTTAAGTGCCATTCACTCTGCAGGTTTACCACATTAAAATGAAGACCTTTGGCACTTTTCAGAGTGCATAGCTATCCTTCTTTGAAGTATTTGTGTGTTTGAGCATCAGTCAATGTGAGGAGGTCCTTCATTTATGCTGTTTTAGAAACCGGATAGGTGTTACCTAGTAGTTTACTTACTGAAGCGGCGAACCATCATGGGAAGCTTGGCTTTCCCACGTTTCTAAAACAAAATTATTACATTTTTATTGTTTGTTTTAAAAGAAAAAAGTCATGTCATTAAAGAAATGAGCAATAAATAAAAATTGTTTTGCTCTTAAAAAAAAAAAAAAGACGCATAGACATTTACCAAACTATCTTTGAGGGGGGGAATCAGAGGTTGACGAAATTGACACACACTTACTGATAAATGTCAATGGAAAATAATGTGACTGCATGACTACTTCAGTCTGTACACGTCAGTGATCCAGGACGTCCCACATCATAGAGGTCATTGAAACTACTAGACAGGAAACAAAGTGAATATATTATTATTTTTAATGGGTCACTTTAAAGCAGATATGGACAAATAAAGAAGAAAAAGGAAGATAATCATGATGTGTTCATTTAAGTGATGAGAAATTTGTATCATACTGTACCTCTGAAGTGTATCACTCAAAGGTATAAGTTCTTATTATTGACAAAAAAAATTGGAGGGAAATAAAGAATGGAAATTGGTGCAGTATTATGATACTGTATTTTACTGCAGACTGAATCATTGAATAAAAACTATAAACGTCATAAAAAACTATCAGTATCACAGACAAAAGGTATTTATCAAAGTATCATTCTGTAAATGACAAAAAAATATTTTCACCCCATTATTAATTAGATTGCAGATTATACAAGAGCGTGCAATGTCCCATTTGGTCCCATTTACAGTAAACCATCATTTTGAGAGTAGTTATCTGTTTTATTTCAATGCCTCAACTTCATTTTTGCTGCTAATGTTTGATCCGATTTCGAGAGTTCAGGAGTTTTTCACTTGATGGCTGTCACAGTGATGGCTAACAGCTGTTGATAATGATTTTATAAGCATGGTTTGACTAAGAAAAATATTCTTTCTTGCCAAAAGGCTCCTTTTCTAAGCAAAAGAAGTGGACCCTGTGCCATGTGATTATAGGAGCGCCGTCCGTCCAAATGGACGAGGTCTCGTTTTAATTGGATTTCCACTACCTCTCGTTATGCTTCTTCAGTTTTTTCCTCATCTAGTTGTTAATGTTTATTTTGATCTACTTGAAGCCTAATACTGTAACTGAGATCTATACCGAGGGTTTACTAAGAAGAGTAGCATTTGGTTTGTTTGTTGAATTCCTTTCAGCATAATTCTGATATATACTCACAAAGAATTCAGGAAACATACTATTTAAGGGCTAATCCCATATTGCCTATGCAAATATCTTAATTGTCATATTGGAATAATTAGTGACTGAGGAATGTTTTCCTGAAATTGGGTGGAACACTGGTTTACATTTGCCCTTTTCTGATATTCCTTAGTCTCTTCGCTCACATAATATGTCATTTTATATATATATATATATATATATATATATATATATATATATATATATATATATATATAATATATCCTTCTTGATGAAAAAAGCTACTCGATTAAGACTGAAATAAATCTGTGTTGTATCTACTGTGGGTTGACAGTTCACTATTGATGTAAACTGCATATTGAATGTAAGGTACTGTGCATGCTAAAGTTTATTTGTTCAAGTGATGGAAAACTCTGGGCTTTGGAGCCGCACTAGGCAGGAGGGAAGTAATTGAATTATTTGTGGATGAAGCAAGTGTCTATTCTTGTTTTTAAGGGTGCTTCAGTCTTTTTTTGCAAAGGTTGAGGGGCTACTTAGGGCACTTTAAACACGCTTTTCACGAACAAGAATATCTACCTCTTGGTTCTCTTCTCTCCATATGCTTAATATAGAAGAGCGAGCCTTGAAAAACAACGTAGCGTGCACACATTTCAATTGTCTTGACTTGGTTTAGAGCCACAGGTGCTTTTTAGGGAGTAAATTTTAACTCATTCTTATGGATTAAACTTCTTATACTTTAGTTATGTTGCTTTTCATCCTGTTTTAACAAAAGATTGATAATTTATGCCCAAGCTAAGACACATTTGCTGTTTAAAGAAAATTTCTCATTTATTTCAGTAACTGTTAGAGCATATGCTTGCGTTATGTGATATATATATACGGATTGCTGTAATTACAGAAAAAGTGTTAACAGCACTGAGTAGTACTTGATCGATAGCATTACTACTGTGCTACATGCTTCACAATTATTCGTTGTAAGCACATGAAATATGCTCTTTACATTCATCAGTGCCATTGATTTGAAGGGTCATGTATGGTAACCTGAATTAGGGTAAACTGAATTTGAATGACCCTATGAATATATATGAATATTGCAAGGAGAAAGGCTTCATACATCAGCTTTTATTTCATTAAATCTTTTTTCACTATCACATGGAACTGGAAAGAGATCAGGTAACATTTTTCATTAAAAATCTGTTGCCTGACTTTTAAATCATAATTCATACTTCATTTATTGTGGTGTTACTAAAAGTGTTGTCTTTATATCAGTTCACAATTACATTCCAGTCGTTTTCAAGATAAATTATACTAAATACTAAATTATTTAATTTCGACATCTTATTGCTAAAATATTGTGTATCACAAATTTATTAACTTGATATATATTTTAACAAAACATAGTTTAGCTGCTCCAATAACACAAACAAGCTGCCAGTTGCAATTGTCAAAATTTCAATGCGATTTAAAAAATGTTATAAGGGACATAGAAGCCCTGTGTACATTTATGTTGTGATGAAAATGAAGAATTATCAACTGCTATAATTTCATGGCATCTTTCATATAGACTCTGGAGCCAAACTGACTTCTGTATCACAGTTTAACACAGTCACCCCGAAGTGCCTTGAATGTTTAGGCCATGATCTATGATTTATAGCTATTATCCCAAGAGAAGATGTTTGTCTTTTAAAAGCCTGTGCTCTTCTCTAGGACTGAATGCATGATGCACGCTGTAAAATGTTAAAGGAAGGAAAATGTTAAAGGCAAGATCATTGCAAATAAGTGTGAACTGATAGTATTTCAGCATTTTTAGCCTTTCAGCTTGTGTCATTGTCCTCTGCTCAAAACAACAACATTATTCTTTTAAACCATCATCATCTTGATTACAAGTTGTGATTATACAAGTGTTTGGTGCTTATTATGTGTTAAATCATGAAATAACAAATCTTTCGTCCCATTGTCACAATATTTTCTTTCTTACGCAATACAGACTTGACCTGTTTTGTTTCTCCTAAGATCAGACACAGATCAGGCCTTCACTGAAGGCGTTCTTTAGAGCTGTGCCATGATGCAAGTCCTAATAAATCACCTATTTTAATATAAACTATTTTAAAATGAGCATTCAATCATATTTGTCTTGTTTTTAATACCGGAGGAACAACTATAAAGCCTTTGTAGATTATAACTCATAAAAGAAAAAAATGGTCTTTTATATTTGGCATGCATTTGCTATTTAAAATAGCTTAGTCAACACAATACTGTACAAGTATATATAGAAGTACTGCAATCTGGCGACAGTTACACTGAATCTCTAGGAGGAGTTTTAGAAATGGACATATATATTGGAAATATTTGAAGTTTCTTTATAAGTAATCATATTTAAATATGGTATTCTGTGCTGAACTCTGAAAACTTTGGTAAAATGACTGAAATTCAACTTATAGTAATGAAAATAGTTTACTGTAAATTGATGCGGTTCAGTTCAGGAAAGCCAGTACTTGTTTATTAACAATTGAGCCCTGGTGGATGGGCATCATTCCGATCACATGTACTCCTGCATGAACAATATAAAAACAGAGAACAAATGTATTTGTAGACATCAAATAAAGTGACTTATATGACCAATATGGGGCTGCTTCTGTCTGTCTAACACATGGTAACATACTGTACTAAATGGCAAAATAGCAGTTTCATTTGTGAAAAGTGATTTTATATTCACCTCTTAGTCTGCAATGGCTTGTGCAAAGTTTAAACTGAAAGCATCTCCTGACATTGTAGCAATAGTGGTTTAACATTTGTTTAAACACATAGATCACAGGAATGACATGACAAATAATTGACTTTAGCTACTAACATGCATGAGAACTGTACTAAAGTCTTATCACATTCTCCTTGGAGGATTCCTATGAGCTCTGATGGTTCCTTTTGGAAGATCTCCACATCAGGCTATTCACTTAAATTCTTTTTTTTTTTTTTTTTGGTTGCAATGTGTTTAACTATTTTTGTCTTTACTCCCCAGACAACAATATTATAAATCTCTGAAGTGCATTGAAAGTACCGGCATTCCTGTATTTTCTGGAACGGTCGCATAATGTGCCAAAATTATTAAACAAACACTTAGATTTATGAAGACAAACAGTCCAGACACAAATTCCTCAAAAAGTCATGGGTATGATATCTATTCTGTGAACTCCACTTTATAATAGCGTGAGGTAAAGTTTTGCGCTCATTAACAGCAGACTGACACAAACTGATTGGTCTTGTAAAACAGCTGAAACATGTTATTAGGAAAAAAAAGGAAATCATAATTTTCAATGATAAGTTTAAAGTCATTGACACGTTTTAATTATAATGTTATAATGTTAAATGTGTTTTGTTTGGTTTTAAATGGGTGTTCAAAATGCTAGTTATATTCATTTTATAACATAAAAAGAAACATTGGTTTTAGACTAGTAAATCTTTCCAAATCCAGCAAAAGATTTGCTAAAATACAAAACAGCTTGGAGACAACTATTATTAATATTTTCCATATTTTGAGTAATAGTAAAATCATCAAAACTATATGAAATAACACAAAATAAAGGATGATCATTTGTTCTCATCAATTAAAATAAAATAGTAATAATTAATAATTAAAATATTGCTTTTGTTAAGACATTCATACATAGGCACAATGTCTATTTATTTACAACAATTTTTAATGATTTAATCATAAGATTTTAGATAAAAACGGCTCATGAGAAAAACATCTGTCAGATGTGATGGTATAACACATACATACATACACACACACACACACACACACATATATATATAATAAAATGAAAAAGGACAAAATTCAGATTCTTTTCAAACTTTTTTTATTCAAATTGTGTTCATGGTAGTGGATCTCCCTATTTATGGGAGCATTATACCCCATCACATAATAAATATACTGGAAGCCCCTTGTTTCCCATAGTATAAATGCGCATTTTGCTTTTATCAACTGTATTTCCAGATCCATGAAATTCCTCCATCCTCATTTTAGTTCTTGGAAGAATTATTGAATAAATTTGAGCTTGCCATACTCAGGGATGTAAAGATCATTTACAACAATCGTCCATGGGTCAATTAATCATCTCATTAATGGTGAAACATCAGAGGAAAAAGTGCACATAACGTTTCAAAGAGTGAACACGGCCATTTTTGGTTGTTGTTGTTTTTTTAGTTCATCTAGAGAAATAACATTTTTCTTGTCACTGCTTTTAATGCATCAGTAACCAAAATCCTTGTAGTGCTTGTATGTTAATATATACCAATGACACGTCTGGATCATAACATGTTTCAAAACAGCACTGTGCAAGTAAAGTACTGTGTAACATCCCTGACACTTTCTTTAGTTATGTGATCTTACATTACTTAGGCAACAGTATAAAAATAATCAGTGCTGTCAGTGATGGTGTTCATGAAGTGCACGCAATCAAAGTGCAAATGTAAATACTTGTAGCCATCAGATTCCACCATTTAATCTCAGAGATAGTAACAAGCTTTTGCCAACCCTCTACATTGTGAGTAAATCACTCGTATATGCGATTGAATGATGTCTAATATAAGCCAGTGGCTAATAAATTCTCAGAATTTACTCGCCAGTGTTTGAGTTGGAGGCTAAGTAAAGGTTTAGAACAGATATATTATCACTTGCCAAACACTCTCTGACTGAGCACTTCAGAGTTTCACTCTCTGTCAAACGATTTGTTTGTGTTTGTGTATCTATGACATTATTTTACTGACAAATGTCGAGAATGCATTATTAGCGTACCTTAAACTCCAAGTATAGGTCTCTGCAGGAAAGTAATGGGAGTTATTAGATCAAGGTGTTTTTACACCATGAGACCTGATTGGTTGATGTAATAGTGATGTTAAGTTTAGGGGTGGGGTTGGGTAAGGGGGATCATTTAGATTGCATGATTCAGAAACACCCAGCAGTTTGAAAACACCCACATGGTGATAAACGCCCACTTTTGCTCTGCAGAGACCTAAGTCTCTTGTGTGAAGGCGCACACCTCACGCTTCCTCTCATGTGCCAAGTGGGCAGAACTTATGCGCAAACGGCAGTCTCATTGGCTGGGGCTCACTTACTATCGTCCCTGTTTTGATTTCAGCAAATCAGTTCCTGTGAATGGACACAGCCTGATTAATATTCATGAATCCAGCAGCTCGTTAATCCTTAGTGCAGGAACACTGAAGGACCAACAAAGCACCACCACCAGTCCTAAATTCAGTTAAAATGTCTACACATTCATACATGGTTAACAAGTTAATTATAATTACTAAAGTTCTATCATTAAATAGTGCTTGATATCCAGATATCATATTATAATGCTTGACTGACTAATGTTAAGAGTGTACTTTCAGGTATTTAAAAAGCTGTGACATTTTAAAAACATATACAGCATGAGTGTTTTTTTTTGGGGGGGGGGGGGGGGGGGCCTTTTCCCTTATACTTACATTTGTACTCATGGCAGATTTTTAGTTTTTCAAAAATACATCTGTAATGTACATGACTTGAGGGCTTAGGAGTTGGACCATGCTGGGCTGTTGTGGTCTCATGTCGTCTTGGCACTTGTCTGAGCTGTGGACCCTTGGGTTCTGTGGCAATGGTGGAGCATCTATGCTCTCATACGCCTCTGATGTCCACTTCTGCTTATTTGTGATATAAAATAGACATTAAATATAAAAAGAAAAATGGGTTGAAAGGAGAAAGAGGGAAAAAAGAGGTGATTAGGTGCATTCAGGATCCAAAATGATCTAAAAAAAAAAAGACGTGAAACCCTACTAAAGAAAATATTTTTTCGCAACTGTTTTAACCCCAGACTATAGTTATATCTACCACTCAAAGGTTTTGGGTCAGTAAGATATTTTAATGTTTTTGAACGAAGTTTCTTATGTCTCATTTATTTGATTAAAGTAGAACCAGTGATACTGTGAAATATTTGTACAATTTTTTAATTGAAACTGTTTTCTGTTTTAATACATTTGAAAATGTAATTTGTGATGGTAAAGCTGAATATTAGCAGCCATTACTCCAATCTTCAGTGTCACGTGATGCTTTAGAAACCTTTTGTAACATTATAAATGTCTTTTACTGTAACTTTTTATTATTTAAATTCATCATTTCTGAATAAGTATTAATTTCTTAAAAATGTAAATAAAAACTGACCACAAACTTGTGAATAGTAGTTTATTATAAAAATTAATCGATGCAAACAAAAATATGAAACTGACACTAGCTCATTACTGTTTATTACAAATGTCAAATAATGATCTTTTTAGGGACACAGGTACATTATTTAATAATAAGAAATTTAAAAAAATTAAAATGCAGATGGACGGTGGATATGAAATATTTACTGTCTGGTACAATTATTATTATTTTTTTCAATTGAAATTCATTTTGGGACCCTGGGTGCACACATTTTCAGAGTTAAATTAGGCAAAGAAATGAAAGAACACTGCAAATTAATGTGATCAATCTGAATGATTAATCTGAAATGTTATAGTGTGAAGTGTTATAAATATCCTTTTTTTCAAAGTTACAAATAATTTTGAAGTGTTTTTTTTTTGTTTGTTTTTCACTAGCCTCTGCTTGATATGTCTAGTTTGACTATAAAAACCTTAAAAAGGGAAAATTAGCATGTGATGAAATTTGATAAAAACCCTCTGTATTTCACCTGGAGGCTACTAACGGTCTGTTTCTTGAAGATACTTTAACAACAATTTTTTTTTTATAAATCATTGTAAAAACACCTCAAAGACATCATATCACCTGCATAGCATGACTCGAGTGACAGGACGGGCCTAGGACGATGTTGTCAGAACTTGAGGACTGCGTATCTCTGGTGTTCCCCCTCTCAGCTGCAGAGAGGCCCGAGATGACCAAGCCGCTGGAGCAGCTCCGCTTGCCAACAGCAGACTCAGTGTGGAGCTGGAGGAAGACGCCTGGCTGGAGCCAGAGCCAGAGCCAGAGGCCCTGTTGTGGATAAACGAGGCACCTGGGAAAAGACGGAGGCAATGGAGGAGGTGTTGAAGGACAGCTGGCTGTTGGAGCCGTGCTGGCTGTCCAGGATGGGACTCGATCAGCTGGTGACAGGGGGCCATTGGCCCTGAGGTTGCACTGGGCGACTGCGATACTCCCGGTGAGCTGTGGGGAAAATACCATTTGATATTAACTAATATGTTAATTTTCTTACAGACTTTAGGACTGTAAAACTGTACAGATTCATATAGTATGTTCTGAACTCCGTGGTGTCTGGACTGGGAGCTGCTTTGGCGGCCGTGAAAAAGGCTTCGGCTCTGGGATGTGGCGGAGTTATGATTCTGACTTAAGGAGGAACCAGCACAATCCACATCCTCCATGTTCATGCCACTGTTACAGCTGGTAAAGTTATCTTTCCTCTCCCTAGAAACAGAGAAGGCCTGTTAAAGGAATAGTTAACCCAAAAATGTTCAAACAGCTAATTAAAACATCACAATAATTCACAAGTAATCCACACAACTCCAGTCCATCAGTTAATGTCTTGTGAGTTGTGTGTTTTTAATAAATCCATCATTAAGGCATTTGAACTTTAAACCATCGCTTCTGGCCAAAATATGAGTCCATAATCCATAGTAATACTTCCTCCCCCTGTTGTCCGCTCACATCAAAATCCACCAACAGACTTGTTTAGAACTTTTTAAAACTGTTTTAGCTTGATTTCTGCATATTTCTCTTCTGATTCAGGTTAGACCGATTTTTATGACTGAAAAAAAGCATAACGGATAGAGCACTCATACTTTGGCTGGAAGCAACATTTGTAAGTTTAAAAACGCCTTGATGGATTTGTTTCTAAAAAAACACAGCTTTTCACTTTAAGAAGTTAACTGATGGATTGGATTGGATGTGGATTACTTGTGAGTTATAGCTAGGCATTTATCAGCTGTTTGGACTCTCATTCTCATGGCACCCATTCACTGCAGAGGATTCATTGGTACAGTAGATAAGTGATATAATGCTAAATTTCTCTAAATCTGTAGTGGGGAAGTCATGGCCTAATGGGGTGAGAGTTTGACTCCTAACCCTAAGGTTGTGGGTTTGAGTCTCAGGCTGGTAATACCGTGACTGAGGTGCCCTTGAGCAAGGCACCGAACCCCCAACTGCTCCCTGGGTGCCGCAGAATAAATGGCTGCCCACTGCTCCGGGTGTGTGTTCATGGTGTGTGTGCACTTTGGATGGGTTAAATTCTAATCTAAAAAATCTATTCACTAAATCTATTCAGTTGAAGAAACAAACCCATCTACATCTTAGATGGCCTGATGAAACAAACCCATATACATCTTAGATGGCCTGAGGGTAGGTACATTTTCAGCAAATTTTCATTTTTGTGTGAATTAATTATAGGAGGTGGTGAGTGGGGCCACAAACATGGGGTAACCCAGGGGCTGGTCGCAGGAAGAGTTGATCATGTTTCACAGATGTCATGCTTTGAGTTCTGGATGCTTCCAGGCTCAGGATTACGGTTCCAGAGGAAGATGAGCTCCTGCTGCTGATCAGCCCACAGCCCTCACACACATTCTGTATTTATCTGAATGCAAAAAAGAGTTTTGCTTCTGTTGTATACATTATAAATGCCTTTATTGCCACTTTAGATACGTGTACTTTCTGAATAAACTTATGAATTAATAAAATGTTACTCCAAACGTTACTCTCTTGGTGTTTTATATGTATCTAATAATATATAGTTTTAGATATATAAAATAGTTTTGCCGAGATGTCGTTTGTACAGCATGATGATCTCGTAATCATCCATCATGTGTCTGAGCGTGAGCAGGGTGTCTCGACTGGACAGTACTGCTCTTCTCCAGGCGGGGGCGCTCTTGTGACATCACTAGACTGGTATCAATAGTTGCTTATGGCCTCGTAAAACATGGCAGATTGTACTGAGCTTATCTTTAGCTCTATGGCTAATGAGGATAGCATCTCATCTATTAACAATACCGAGTCCCTTAGCAATGTTATTGCTCACTTGGGGGCTCAGATTGGGCATCTCAAATTCATTGATCCCAAATTCTTTGTATTCCTGAGCAATGTCAGATGTTCGGACTTGTCCTGAACAGAGCTCTCTCCTGCAAAAGGTGTATCTTCTTTTTCATCACCTGCAGAGGGTTCCTCCACTTCGTGAGGCAAATCGAAGGTGATGACAGGAATTTTAACAGGACAGTATTCTCCCTGGTTGGACTGTGCTGACTCTAAGATGCTCTGTTTGACGGACTCATTCAGTTTTCAGCTGCCGTCTGTGGGTCACAGCTCATTGTGATAAGGATCTTAACCATATCACTCTTGTCCAGGTGGGCCGAGGGACTCGAGTTGTCAACAAGCACCACAGCAATTTCATCTGAGCAATAATTCTCCTCAGGCAATTCTCCATCGTTGGCATCTCGTGTGATTTGTAGAGAGGTATTATTGTTGTTGTAATTCTGTGCTTGGGCAGTCTGACAAAGATGTCTGACAGCTCTTTTTGAGAGGTCCTGGCAGGATATCACACTCAGCATGCATGCAACTGAGGCAAGATAGAAAGTAGTTAAGTTATTCCACAGTTCATATGCAAGGCTTTGTGACAGAAACCTACAGTGATATATCTGCAAAGCATGTTCCAAGAATTGTGAGGACCTCATGCACTGCAGTGAAACCAGGCCATTCATATCATTAAAGCTGGTACCTACCCTATATATTCTTCAGCTCATCAGATGTTGGACACTCCTTCACAGTTTTTTAAAGCAGGGTAACAAAGCAGTTATGCTGCTTATGTGTTACTGTTATACTAATTACTATAAACATATTTGTGACATTCTGTAAAAATACATATGTTGCTGTTAGTGTAAATAATTATGGTACATAGTTTTATGAAAATATTACTCACTCCAATCAGTCCAGGGTCTGTTTCAGGCTGTTTTATTACTTTTAGCACTTTTATTACTGAACTTGGCCTGTTTTGGGTCAATACAGATATGGCAACACTGTCAGGAACTGTGCTGCTCTTCCTGTAGATTAAAATGATTCAGACTTTAGCCTGGTCACAAGACAAATAAATCTAAATATGGCACAAATGATTTTGGATCTTACCAATGGAAGACAGGAATTAGATGCATTGCTTTTCTTGTCTACACATTTGCTAATGTCAGGCACACTATTCTGGGCTATAATGTCGCCCTGATCAAACATCAGATGGAGGTGATAATTTACCATCTTAATGACAATGAAGAAAACTGTCACTGAGGTGCAGTAGATGCTGAGGGTAGTAGTGGTGGGTGGAAGAGCCTGGCAAAGGAAGAGGCACATTTAAGATAGATAAATCAGCTATGAGATATCATTTTAGATGTGTGGGTTTGTTATTATTATAATTATCATCTCTTTTTTGTAATTTCTTGACCACTGACATATTTGCATATTTTCTACTGTAAATACAAAACAGTGCTTTGACACATGCAGTCTGCCATGCGTTCATCACCTGTACAGAAGAAAAATGCGAAATTGCTAGCACCAAACAAACAACAAAAATGTTTTGTATAAGGTTTCTGCAGCTGAATGATTCATATTTGCAAAACACATATCGGTGGTCTGCGGCATTGTATCACTCACCAAATGAAGAGATAATGGAAGCATGAGCAAAAACATCCATAAATGCAGGTAAAATGAATTGTTGAATTTCTTCTGCTCTGGATCATGATCCGCCGGTCAGTGAAGCACAGACTCCCCGCTGCCGTCCTCGACTCGACGCCCCTGCGCGCGATTACATATTTGCAGAAGCTGCAATCTACATCCTTCCTCGAAGCCATTTAACTTTCTTTTTCATCGTCCACGCATTGGTTGCATATTTCCAAGCATAAGGGGATTCATTTTGTGCGGTGAAAGGCGCCTAGCAGCATCCTCCTGCGCCAGCTTCAAATGAGCGGAGAGGAGAGAGAGGAGAGTGGAAAGGACTGATTCAAAGTGAAGCTCTGCTGCTGACCGCGTCGCGCGCCCCCTCCACTGGTGCAAACTCTCGTGAGACAACTAAGCAACTGCTGCTTCAAAACCAAGCATTGTTTTACTAATTAAAACATTATTTAATAATTTATTACCATCAATATTATTCATCAATTATTTATTACCAATAAATGATCCTGCAACATATTAAAATGAAACCACTATTTTATTTGAAAAGCAATATATATATATATATATATATATATATATATATATATATATATATATATATCAGCAATCAAAGTGGGATGGCTTACACTATTCACTCTTCTCAGATCGCCTGAGAAAAATAGCATTGGAGAATTGTAAAAAGTAGAAAAAGACAAAAGCTTTAAGGGGGACCTGTGACAGGGGTGAATTGCCCTAAAGTGGGACACTGCCTAATGTGGGACACTTAAGGTTTCGTGTTTGTAGCTAACCCATAAATACATGAATGCCAGTGAAACTTAACAAAGCTGGGGACACATCCTGTTTTTTTTTTTTTTTTTTTATATAGTATTAGTTGTGGATTTATTGTTTTGGTTACACATCGCAATATGTCACAGAAATCGGAAATGCGAAAAATGTCCCACATTAGGGCAATTCACTAGCCACATATTTATAGCCAAAGTAAATATATTCAACACATGTATCAACTGTTATTATCATTACGATCCTACTTCTTTTTCATTATAGCCTGTGGTAATGATTTTTTTTTTTAACACTGTAAAAAAAAAAAAAAAATTAATAAATAAATGAATTACCTTATAAAGAAAGGTCCCTCCTATAATAAGGCTGATGATACATGGGGCAACTTTCTGAGAAATTGTTACAGGCAACTTTTATTGAGCACTGTTTTGCATGGGCACTTTCCCATTAAGAAATGATAACAAATTTCTATATGGACACTTTAGATCAGTCGTCAGCCCTGGGTCTCACCTGATTGCTCTTTGGCGGCAACATTAGCCAAAGTTGCCCGGCAACATTGCTCAAAAAGTTGCCCTGTGTGTCGTCAGCCTAAGTCTACTATCGCTTGGATTGCCTACACAGTGTCACACGCCTCACGTTGAACATGATTTTTCTTTGCCAGACTTTCCTAACAATCAACCAAGGTTTATTTATTTTATTTTTTTATAAAAAAAAGTATAGGACAGCTCCTTCAACTTTACTATATATATATATATATATATATATATATATATATATATATATATATATATATATATATATATATATATATATATATATATATATATAGACTTAATAAACAACCTTCATTGGTAGCAGGCAAATAACGTTAAAATTATATAAATATAAATGTATAAAATATACGTTTCTCAAAAATATTTCTGACACATCTAAAATAAGCATTAGTTATTGGTAATAGGGAATGCCTACTGCATGGTATAGGTAACAAAAATACACGTATATATTCACGAATATATTCATCATAATGAGATAAGGCATTTGGAATGTGCTTTTGGGAATGTTGTTTATGTTTGTTTGTTTATATTTATTTAAGTGTAAAATTACAGGTGTATGCCTTTAAACTATATACAAACATGTTTAACAAGACCAATCAGGCGCATACCTTTATATTAACCTATTACTAACTGTATGTTATAAAGTGTAGGGTAAAGCAGGCTGATTTAACCATTTGCCTATAAATCTCAAATACTAGCATAACACCGCAGAAAAGAAAAGTTCCTAGTTCCCAGTTTTGTTTGAGTGTCACGTGAACTCCTGCAACCAATCAATTTGCACCTTTTCCTTCTCTCCTCTAGGGTCAGTCGAGTCGGAGGAGCGGACAAGCGATGGCGGTTCTCTCATAGACTTCACCAAGCAAAGTTTTGGCTTCTCTGAAAAGGTCTTTGAATCGACGCGAGAGGGGAAAAGCCGTCAATTTTTTTGGAGTACTGTTGAATGACTGAAAAGCGCACTTGACTGACTCTGCTGCGTTTACTGCTGTGCGCGCGCGAGGTGTCCTTGGCGACGGCAGAATTTTGGGAGCCGCAGTTACTAGTTTGTGAACTTCGGAGAGAGAGCTAACGCGTTAGCACCGCTCTTTAGCCCGCTCGTGTAAAGTGTTTCAACTAAGTTAGCCAGAGACTGTCTATGGGGAGGATTTATACATGTAGACGCGCAAGTTAATTAGCAACTTATCTTAGTCAGTGAAATAAATCGTGTGTATATTTAGCTTGATTCATTCGCTTGGGATGAGCAGGTACTTTGCACCTGTAGCCTCACGGGTTGAAAACTCTGGAATTTCCCGGTTTGGTATGTTGTTTACCATTATTTTTTCAAACGTTCAATTAGTTTGTACTTCTGGCTGCACTGAAATCGACAGACTGATAATGTAGCATTTACTCTAAAAAGTCAACTAAAGAATTAGCGTCGCAAATATTCCGGCTAATGCTGATGTCCCAGCTTCAGAGACACTTCGCACTCCCAGACTGGTTATCTGGCTTACGTGCAAACAAAGCGATGCGTCTCTTAACCTCTATTAAGCCGGATTTAACCTGATCCAGTAATGATATAAAGTGACCTAGCTGGGGATCTAAGTAACTTTTTTTTGTGTGCACGTGTCATTGTGGAATACGACCACTGGACTAGTTTACTTAGATTTGACATCACGGCACCCTATGGTGCTCCGGCAGGCACCGAGACATGGATGTTCCCCAGGCCGTTTTCCCAAACGGTGAGGGGCGCCTGAGCCTCCAAGACCATGTCTGGACGGAGTCCTCCAGCTCGGGGGCTTGGGCTCACTCTGCCCCCGTGTGTCCCCGCTCGCTCTGGACCGCGGTGTTTGACTACGAGGCCAGCGGGGAGGACGAGCTCAGCCTGCGGCGAGGAGACGTGGTGGAGGTCCTGTCTAAGGACGCAGCCATATCGGGAGACGAAGGCTGGTGGACTGGGAAGATCAACCATCGCGTGGGCATCTTCCCATCTAATTATGTTACTTACCAACCAGTCATTTATAGAGCTGTAGGGGGTCGCAAGAGTGACCCGTCCGCCCCTGTCCGGATACCGTTCTCTGAACTTGTTCTACAAGAAATCATCGGCGTCGGTGGGTTTGGCAAAGTCTACCGGGGGACCTGGAAGGACCAGGAGGTCGCAGTGAAGGCAGCTCGACAGGACCCCGACGAGGACATTAAAGCGACTGCAGACAGTGTTAAACAAGAAGCTAAACTTTTCTCGATGCTTCAACATCCTAATATTATTAAACTAGAAGGGGTGTGCTTGGAGGAACCTAACCTGTGTCTGGTCATGGAGTATGCCCGAGGAGGGACTCTGAACCGCGCTTTGACGGGCAGAAGGATCCCCCCTCATATCCTCGTGAACTGGGCCGTCCAGATCGCCAGAGGCATGCAGTATCTCCATGAGGAGACCGTGGTTCCCATTATTCACCGAGACCTCAAATCCAGCAACAGTAAGAGAATTAATTACTACACACACACTCATTAATGCCTTCTTATCTTGACCAAGAATTGCAGGTATTTGCTCTACTGTAGAAACACACACGAGGTTGTCACATTGGTATTTCCTTTCGCAATTAAAACGTTAATCATTAATCGTTTACAAAGCTTATCATTAGAACATCAACCTTTTTTTCCATATAAGCCTGTATGTGTTTGGATCCTAAAGGAGGGGGCACCACGTGCTCATACTTATAACATGGGTCATCTAGGAATATTCTGGAAATATTTAATGCCACCTGAGTGTAGTGTAGGGAACTGTGGACTCTTGTATTCTAGATAAAAGCAATATGTTTCTTAAAGGAAACCACTAGCTGGTGAAATCTAAACCCAGAAGAAAAGCTATAAAATTGATGGATGTTCTGAGATTGAATGGAGCCTTTGTAGTTAATATTAAAGACACTGGATCCTTCCCAGTCCTTATTTGCTCATCTTAGAGTACAACCTAAGTTGCAAGTTTTTAAATATTTAATTAACTTCTATGCTTACACTGTTTCTTAACCCTTCCTGTTGTTGCTTGTATTGTTCTAGACAATCTTTAAATCTTGGCAACCTTTTCTCCTGTTGTTGCCACTCCAAGATTAATTGTTTGTTGTATTACTCATTTCTAAAGCTTTATATAAAATCAACTGCTAACTGAATAAATGTTAATTTATATTGTAGCAAAATTAATGCATTATCACAATGCTCTTAATATAATGTTGGATTTAAGTCTGCATGCATAACTGTCCACTCACATAAATTTATACTATATAACTGCCTGGTTGTTTTAGGTTATTGTTATATTTAATAAATGTTTAACAAACATACTAAATATAACACATATAGCTTTATGTGTTTATATCGAATGTATTTGTATATTATATATGTTTGAAAACTGCACCTGCGCTTCAACAGTGGATTTGAGTCGTGTGCTTTAGCAGAGTTCTTGGCTTAGAGTTGCACAGTCAACAAATGATAAACCACTGGCTATCTTCAAGCTTTTCAAAAGAACTGTAGGAATGATTTCTCCTGTAACCCTGGGCAGGTTGTGAAGTTAAGAGGTTGGAGTTTGAACAGCTGGTGTCCTCCTTGAGAAACTGCTAACAAGGTTCAGAGAAATCAGATCTGGAAATATGTCTCCAAAAAGGAGCACTAAGTCTGAATATAAATATATTATAGTGTTTGAAATCCCACACACACACACACACACACACACACACACACACACACACACACATATATATATATATATATATATATATATATATATATATATATATATATATTAGTTAGTATTGTCATGTATAACCTTGCTTTACATCTGTTTATTGAGAGAGTTTCTTTCATGTAAATGGTGATATTTGCCCTTTCTCTAAAAAGAATACTATAGCTCCAAGGGATACTGCATGACAATGAGATTGTCCTATCATGTTTCTTAGTCATAGATGTAGTTGGGAAAGACCCTAATGCTTTTCTGCCTCGGTTATGCAATACATTGGTTAACCTATACCTAAAAGAGGCATTTCTGATGTTGTGCTTAAAAGTTAAGTAACTTGTCTAACTAATACTCACAAAAACCTGTACTCTTAATATAGCTTTCAGATAGATTTGATCAGCTGGTAACATTGACCTGATCATGTAAATCTATGCAGCAGCTTTATTCCATGAATTTATGAACAAGCGGTTTCTATTATACAAGGCCATTCAAAAAGCTCATCAATGCTGCATTTATTTAATACAATACAATTAAAAATTAATATTGTGAATTTGAAATGTTCAAAATGACAGTTTTGTTTTGTTTTTGTTTTAATATATTTTCAAATTTAATTTATTCTTGAGGACAAAGCTGATTTTTCAGCAGCCAATAATTAAGTCTTCAGTGTTGAATAACATTCAGAAATGTTATTGAAACATTTCATATCAATATCAATAATTTTAAGAATTATTTGATGTAAAGAAAAAAAATGTCATGTGTCTTATGTCACGTTCAATACAATTTATCCATTTTTGTTTAATAAGTGTTAATTTTGTAAAAAACAAAAAAACTTTGAATGATATTGCAGTTGTTTTATCGGTCTGCTAATGTGTCAGTTTCTCTGTTAAATTAGCAGAGTATATCCAGAACAATAAAATAGACTGCATACCACTATCAACAATAGACTCGATGTGGCACCCTGCCCCCGTTCAGCGTGGCAGTGCTACTGTTAACGCAGCTCAGTTTGTTCATCTCTCCACAGGACTGTGACAAACAACACTGGCAGCTTGCTGACCTTAATTGAAAAAATAACGTGTGTTTGCTCAGTTCTGCACTCAAGACACCCACCCATCGTGATCTAGACCCTTTCTGCTGTGTTCTTAAGGGGGATTCTTTGCCCATTCAGGTCGCAGTACATTGTTTTGCAGGTTAAAGGTACAGGGTAAACTTTTAGGGAGCCACAAACAGCGAAGTCAAATAGTAGTCTCTCAAAAAGTAAGACATGGAATCAGATTTGGTTTGTGCCCACTCTTGCTTATCTGATTAGTGATTATCTTTAAGATATAGCAAATAGTGAGTGAAATGATGTTTTTGTGCCCTAATCTTTTAATACCTCACTCAAAGGAATGTCGCTAACGAGGGGGCAAAAGCTTAACATAAGTTTGCACAATGGAATGGTCAAGCACTGGTTGCTAGGTGACTGCCACCCTGAGAATGCTCCGACTCCTGGGCTGAAAGGCTTATTTTCATTATTTTTAATCTCCTCAATGGCTGCTGTTATCTCTCCAAGACAGGGAGCTTCCCCTGATTGGGGGCAAGGAATATTGCAGAACTGTAGCCAGCTACCCCTGCGAAACCCGGCACTGTGCCACACTTCAAAACTCTGTTTTGTAATTTCAGGCACATTAAGTGAAACGTTAAGGAATCACAAGCATGTGTGCTTTCCAAAACACACATACACACACACACAAGCACACACACACACACTCACTATCTCTCTCTGACTGACAGCTTCGAGAACAATGGCCTTGTTTGAGGGATAGAGACTCCGAGAGAGACTGTAGTGAACATTCTACAGGCAGTGGTTATTGTCTCGTGATCTAAAGATGATTTTCTGGCCCATAAAACGGACACCATAGAAATCTGAACAGTGAAAAGACGTAAGAGAACTGGGGGCAAATCAGAGCAGGATTGTTGTGAACTGGTGGTACTATATATTATATATTTTAATTCAGGTTCACAGAAAAGAGTGGATGTTCTTTAGTAATAAGACAGCATTCACATCCAACTAACTAGTTTACTGCAATGTATAATATATTAATGCTGATTGTGTAATAGGTTATGTAGAGTTATTCCATTCATTTTTAAGCAGTTGTTTACTGTTGTGTTGTTACTTCACGGAAAGCAAACCTAAAAGTGCACAGAAACCAAAAGCTAAGATTAAATTGAAAGCATCAAACAGGTGAAACCTGTTCGAAATGGAATCCCAATTGTCATGTTTGGCCCAAAATGTTTAATTTATGTATTTTACCTGAGAACTTTCTAACAAGCAGGTCTTTTATCTTTTTCTGATTGGATGGCTTTCTCTGGCTTATTGCATTAATAAATAAACATTGTTATTTCTGTACCACTGAACAGGTGAAAATGTTACATTAACAATTTGAGACAGTTATACTAAATGTCTTACATTGCAACAGGTCAACTGTAGTCAAGGCCATTCCTCACCACTGTATGCTGAGTAAAGACTGGGAATGGTACAGACATGTAGTTATCAACCGATGGTCTTCCTATTTATTACTTTGATTAAATCGGATAAATGTCAAGGACAGAACTGGTGAAAAATAATCCTACTCCTCCAGACCTCAGGACATACCTCACTTTAAAGCAAGCTGGCCTACATTCCCATGTTGTTTGTCATTTGGTACGAGACTGTATTGTAAACTAGAGCGACTTGTATGTCACTCTGAGTTCTTCATGTAGGCTTGTGTCCTTGAAGATATAACTTCATGATGAAAGAGTGGAAATATGAGCGTCCTCTTAGCATTTCTATATTATTGTTCATTGACAAAAAAGGCTTGCACATTGAAAAGATTCCCATCATACCAAAAAGTGGCTGATCTGAAGTGCCAGTCACTTCTTATTCGTCTTATTTCATTTCAGTTTGTCACTGCTGACTTTTACAATTAATTTAGAACTAATATAGTACAAATAAATAAACATTTTCCTGTCTTTTTTTATTTCAGTTTTATTACTTGAAACAATTGAGAATGATGACATTGGTCGAAAAACCCTGAAGATCACTGACTTTGGCCTGGCCCGTGAGTGGCACAAAACAACCAAAATGAGTGCAGCTGGCACTTATTCCTGGATGGCTCCTGAGGTCATCAAGTGCTCTCTGTTTTCCAAAGGGAGTGATGTCTGGAGGTAAGCTGTTATTTTAACTTAATTGCAGTGTTGAGCACAAAGCCTGTTATTGTCCTGAATTAGTTACTTCAGGTTAGACAATCACTCAGGCGTCATATGCACACTACCAGCTTTTCAAAAATGCAAGCAGGGAAATTATCCTTCTCTGATGCATCATTTGAGCATTTTTAATACATGTATAATTTTTTTATGTAATTACATACTGTATTTTAGCCAATGTTTGTGTGCCATGAATGTACATTAACATTAGAAAATTGTGTCTTTAGCTTGCTAGCTCCAAATTGTATTGGAAGTGTTCCAAATCAGTCACTGGGGAGAATAAGAATCTTTAGGTCAGTTTAAACTAGTACTTGAATTTGAAGACGTTCCCACGCCACTTTGGTCAGACATTGCTTACAGTATGCCAACACATGACTGGTTTCACTTCTCTCGTCTTTCTTTCCTGACATTGCTAGAACATAGTTTTTTCCTTGCTTTGCTTTTTAATTATCGTTAGGTTAAGAAGAGAACTCGAGTCATTTTAGAAATATTTAGCAATTATAAATGTATATATTATAAATGTTTTCTTTGGGATCAGTTCGCCTACTTTCATAATAGGAACAGACCATACATAGAAACACAGCTGCACTCGGTGTACAACCTTTTATCAGGGAAACAGCGCAGAGTGCACCAAAGATGCCAGTCGTGCTAATATTATTGTACATAAGCCCTGTTCATTCAGCCTAATTGTGTGATTAATACCAACCCACACCACACTGACACTTCCTTCAAGGGACACTAAGTAGGAATTACTCCCATCTAGTGGTGAAATTGTATTTTGCATTCGAACTAATTTTGCTCTCCAGCGCCTCGCTTTTTCAAATGCGCGTTGCATCTACGGTAGGCGATATGTACCAAAAAGCTTTGACATTATGTCTTCTAATAGCACTTCGTCGAGTTTTCCTTCAGGTGAACAGGTGTGTTATTTCAAACAAACTGCAACATGACAACTAACAAACTAATGTTACAGTATGAATTACTGACTGTGGAAAACATGAAATATTGTAATTAGTAGTTATGTCTAATTTATTCGTTATATTTTCTGAATTATATGCATTGTTAGATATAAAAAAAAATATTATAATATAGATTGTAACACTGACTTACCTGTCGAGAAGAAAACTGGCCACTTCAGCGTCTCTTTTGAAATCTTTATCAAGCATTAGCTCTTTCCACCTAGAAAAAGCTTCCCCGACATTAACTCTTGTTTTCTGTAATCTACGGTCACGTTTCCTTTTACGTTCTATTTTTGACTGTTTTGGCGACGATGTTTTCTTCTCCTGTGGCGCGGCATATGTATGGTCCATAATAAGAATGCAATCCAGACTTTTAAACTTGCTGGTGCAGTTTCAAGCGCCTCTCACTGCTCTGCACCTGCGTTTTTGGCTCTGACCGAAAACGCGCTGTGGAAACGCGTTGGCTTAGTACTTTTTGTCCCTCTCTGCTATTATAGTTTTGCAAGATGGCGGAACTACATGGAAGCCTCCGTCGACCTACCCGTCCCATGTATATAAAGATAATAAATTCTTCATTTACGAGGATTAGTTTAAACATTGGCATAGGTATTTGTACACCATTGAGGGCATATTTATGAATAAAAATATTGATTTTAGATAATAAAATACCTAAAAAGTTACTTATTGTCCCTTTAATGATTCTATCCTCTGTCCAGCTATGGAGTCCTCCTTTGGGAATTACTGACTGGAGAGGTTCCTTACCGTGGCATTGACGGTTTGGCAGTTGCCTATGGAGTGGCTGTTAACAAATTAACCCTTCCCATTCCATCTACCTGTCCCGAGCCATTTGCCAGGCTCATGGAGGGTAGGTCTGTTGGTAGTTCACTGATGGTGCTACTTTGGTTATCCAGTGGTTCACTATTTGTTATTAACAAGCTATGGCATTTTTTGATGTTTGAGCACTGATTTGGTTGCTTGTTGCTTGTGGGTGTTCACTCTAAAGTTATTGGCAGTCTGCATATCACAGATGATCTAGATTTAATTCTAATTTGACTAGTTACTAGTTTTCTTGTCGCTAATGAAGTAACATTCTGCTGTCGTTATAGAGAATACAGCAGTGCTGGTTCATTAAAACATCCAGATGAACAGTCTGTTAAAGTATAGTTTAAACTGGCTCCCACTGCCAAGGAATTCTCATTTGATTGAGAAAATTATATATTTTTTTCTGTAATGAGCATTATGCAAAGAAACCTGTCATGCCACTGGACATGCCTACATTGCCTAAATCAGCAGTTCTCTATTGAAATGAATGGGATCATGCTACTGTGTGTCGCTGGCCCCACTGCACTCAGCAATGACAGTTCATTGAAATGATGACCTACAGGATTCTAACATATTTTGTGATCATAGAATGCTGGGACCAGGATCCGCACATCCGTCCGTCCTTTGCTTCCATCTTGGAGCAGCTGACTGCCATCGAGGAGGCTGTGATGGCCACCATGCCGCAGGACTCCTTCCACTCAATGCAGGAGGACTGGAGAGTGGAGATTCAAGAAATGTTTGATGAGCTACGCACTAAAGAAAAGGTCAGTTGATCAAGATTTTGTTTGCTTGTCTATTTCTGAACTTGTTTTACATTATCTTTCTGGTTTTGATTTCTATGCCAAACACTGCACAGACTGTTTTGAAATAAGACAGTGGACCTATTTAGTTTTTTTGGTTCAGATTTGAACTTATCCTCTTAAACCCATTTATTACCAATGAAATGTCCTTAAGCGTTTGATAAAGTTAATATGATAAGCTGCTTCCAGTCCTAGCAGCTTGCTGTGTTGAAAGGATTTGCCATTGGTTGTTCAAGAATGCTCTTTCCTGCAAGTCAGCTAAAACTTCATGTAGAAACTCTGCATTTTGTTCCGCGTACATTCTTGATCAGTGAATTTTTCCACTGCTGTAAGTAAAGTTTTCTCACAAAAATATTTTAATTTTTTCGTGATGCGCAGAACTTTTCCTTCCTACTAAATAAACAAATTCTTCATTCATTAATTAATTGTCTAAATCATTCAAGTGCGTTTCTTGGCAGACTGCCCCAAAGCTTCTTACAGAAGTTATTCATAAGAGATTTGGTAAAACGGCTTTACCCCATGTGGCCGGAAAACTGTTTTGATGAATTCTTAACAATTCTGCCTGCAAGTTTTATATATGTGGTTATTCTGCTCAAAGGATTTGGAGAAATAAACTAACTCCACCATGAAAGTGATTGATTCCCATTGCCGTATTAAAGTTTTTTCTGTAACTTACACTTTAAAGTGAAATGTAGAGAACGAGAGAACAAGCAGTTCTTAAGTATTTATTTACTAGCTCATAAATAGTGCTGCTGTTGTGTGAATAACTCACTCACAGGTCTCGTATTATAGTCATGTTTGTGGTGCTCAAGGGTAAACCCAAGAAAAGAAGATTTGAAATGAGCTGTTCAAGGCAGATATGAATCTGAGCTCAGTCCTCCAAGGCCAAAGGAAGTGAAACTGCCATTCATACCATTGATGTCTTTTTAAACTTGTAGACACAGTGGAGTCACAACATGAGAACTGTTCAGTTTTGCTTCCCTAGGCAGTGATTCAGTCTATCAAAAACCTTGTTCATAGTTTGTTTGGTCATAATTTCAAGAAATTGGTCAATTGAAAATGAAATTCTGTTATTATTCCCCACCATTATCTCATGTTTGGATAAACTGTTTCTAGATTCTTCACCAAATGTACTTGATCATGAATGTTCTTCACGATAACAGGAGCTTCGTTCACGTGAGGAGGAGCTGACGCGAGCAGCCCTTCAGCAGAAGTCTCAAGAAGAGCTGTTGAAGAGGAGGGAACAGCAGCTGGCCGAGCGGGAAATTAATGTGCTTGAGCGCGAGCTCAACATCCTCATATTCCAACTCAACAAGGACAAGCCCAATGTTAAAAAACGAAAGGGCAAGTTCAAACGCAGTCGCCTCAAGCTCAAAGATGGCAACCGCATCAGCTTACCCTCAGGTTAGAGCTCTTTAGCATGAATATTACATTAATGTTTCTCAGTAAAATGTTTATCATGACTGACAGATTTTCTCTTGTAGTATTAGAGTTGTGAAGTAAGTTGATGTTATTGTAAATTGTATTAAATGTTATTGTAAATTGTGGCTGACGAAAATAATAGTAGAAAATACCAATTAGTTAGTTTAAAGTTTAAATACTAATAAGGGATAACCTTATTTGTGTTCAACAGATTTTCAGCATAAAATCACAGTTCAGGCTTCTCCGACTATGGACAAGAGAAGAAGCCTCAACAGCACCAACTCCAGCCCTCCCAGCAGCCCTACACTGATCCCTCGCCTCAGAGCCATTCAGTGTAAGTGCCCACTCTTTTCACACATTCATACAGCATCTGCTAGATTGATATTTTCCAATACTTTTGAGATTTGGGGTTAAAAAACCATCAGACATATTGCTGTTTGCATATAGATGTTTAAAGTTTTAGCCATTTAACTTCTTTAAAAAAACTGAAAAAGAAACTGAAATTGAAACCAACACCATTGTCTTAATTTATTATCAAGATTGGCCCATATCCCTTCTGTTTAAATGTTTGCCAGTTTCAATACAGTAAAACAAAATCATGCACACTAATCAATTCATTTGTGAACCGCTCAGTGTGACGAAAAAATCTATCCAGGTCATTGCCATTCTGAATCTTATGTTTGTTGCACGTTTGTAACATTTTCTTCCCATCAGTGAGCCACCCAAGTGACACTAGCCGAAGGGGCAGTATGTTTGTGTATCACCAGGATGTGGATATCACAAGCGAGTGTAAACCTCCTAGTGGGTTTAGGAAGAAAGGCAAGGAAACTGTGGTCCTGTGAGACAAAGCCACCCCATCTAACTGTGTGTTGGTGTGATTCCTGATCACTACTGCTCTGGCTTCACAGCATCTCTGTTTGTTTTGGTGACTTTGGGATACAAATGGTTTTCATAACACATTGCTTGATGATTTTGAATTTTAACGGTTTGTAATGAGTTTGCTTTGACTGCCTTTGGGGATCATGTATAATCTGGTAGACCTTGAGCTGGTGCTTCAATAGTTTAAGGTCAACCCAATGTTCTTCCTGAAGCTCCATTAACAATTTTCAAGAATGATTGTAATAATCTAACACTTGTTCACCAGTGATAATTGACTAAAAAAGCTGTTCCGCTAATCTGCTGTGAAGGACTAATATATTGAATCTCAGTCTGTGTTGTGATAAATTGGGAATGGCGGTTAAGAAATGTTCTGTTAGTATTAGCAATTCTGTTTCATTTTCTATGCATCTTCATCTCTAGTGACCTTGGATGAGAGCAACAGGACATGGGGTCGAAGCACCAATTACAAACCCGAGGAGTTTGAAGATGTTAAGAAAGGGTTTAAGAAGAAGGGCCGCACTTGGGGACCAAGCTCTGTGCAGACCAAGGAAAGAGGAAATTGTGCTGAAAGGTTAGAAGTGGTGTTTATTTTTTTGTGACAAAAATATTATCTTTTTCTTGTGTGTGATATAAACGTGTAATGTATGTTACCTTTTTTAAAGATTCAGTAAATCTATGATTCAGTGTGTTCTAATGGGTTATAAATTGTGGGTGTCACTGTCATTTTTTTCTTCAGAGTTCGACCTCTTTCAGATGGAAGCAGTCCTTGGTCCACTAGTCTTATGAAGGCCCAGAAATCTGTTCCTTTGGCTGCATTATTTGCAGAGCAGGGTATGTAAAGAAGGCTCATCTACTATTTATTTTTTTCACGTATTCCATTTTCATCGCTGTTTTTATATCTTATATCGGTGTTACAAACAAATGACATTAATGTTGCTTTATTCGAAACAGCCCCATACCCTCATTCACTATTCCCTACATTAGTCCACTAATCTAGTCCAGTTGAAGGAGTGAGTCAATCTGAATGCTGAGTCCACCAGAAGGCCTGCTGCTTTTGCAGAATTTGTACTTCCTGTTTAATAAACATTTGAACATTTCTAAAGCACTAAACCTCAACCACATGAGCCAACTCGATAAATATAAATGACACCCAAATAGAAGATTTGGAAAAGACTAACCATTTTTATATATATAAATGGTTAGTCTTTTCCAAATCTTCTATTGAAGAGATCGAGAGAGAGAGAGAGAGAGAGATAGTAATTAACACATCTAGTTAACATTTATAGTTATAATTAATATTTAACTGAAATGTTGGAAGGGCATGTAACGGAACAGATTTTTAAAATAAAAACAATATAAAAAAGAAATTTGGTCCTGTCTGTTCTTTAATTCCAGAAATGACGTCTGTTGCCATTTTACGTAGTCATGTCGCCAGAAGTTGAGTAATCACCGTCCTTTCATTTGTGTACATGATATACTGGTATACAGTAGGGAGCTGATTGAGATGCCCCCTGTATGATATTACGCTGTACTCCTATTGGATCAGTGGTTTGGAAAGTGAATGGATGGATGATTCAGCTGCAGGTGCCATCTTCAGGCGAGATGCTGGAATTCATTTGGCACAACCCTCACAGTGAATCTTGTGTTTTGCCTTTCTGTAGCCATTAAATGTGTACACCGGTTGTACACTCGTTATTGAGGTGCATTATGGGTTTAACTAAATGCACTCAGTAACATCCCCTATGGTTTCAGACCCCACAAATGGTTGTCCCCATGAGTAGTGCTATGTTTAAGGATGTGGGGGAGATTTCAGACACAGCCGCTGTGTCATGGCACCAATTTATGTGCAACCTTCTGCATTATTTTGGTGGAACACAGCCATTTTCTATCTTCTGACATTTACTACTTCTCTGATTTAATTTAATCTCTAATTTAATCTGATTTCTTCTGATTTAACTTTAAATATGCACAATTAATAAATCTTCACTTTTTAGATTCTGCCCCATTTCTATCTAATATTGTTGTTTTTCTTTCTCCTTTTTTTTTAAAAATTTATTTTAAAGCCTGTTAAAGTTGAAAAACCTTTTTCAAAAGTCTCTTATGCTCATTGGGGCAACATTTATTTTACAAAAATATAGTAAAATATAGTAAAAGTTAAGTGTTAAGTGTTATTTGAATATACAACGTTTAAACATGTAATTTATTCCTTCTTTATTCCTGGCAAAGCTGAATATTCAGCAGTCATTACTCCAGTCTTCAGTTTCACGTGATCCTTCAGAAATGATTCTAATATGCTGATTTTTTTTTTTCATTGCTGTACTGCTTGATTTTTTTTTTTTTTTTTTTTTAAACAGTTTTTATTTTTTACATCACTTTTGATAAGTTTGATGTGTCTTCACTGAATCCTTTTTTTTTTTTTCTGTTAACTTTGTTAACGTGTTTTATGTTGTTTTCCCAGGAACCAATAAAGGTGAAGTATGCTCTGCTGATGGATCTGACAACAAACCAAAGCAACTGAAGTTCCCCAACCAGGTATATATTGATCTACCTCTGTGGAAAGATGAACAGGGTGAGAGCCAGGGGCCGGCTGGTGGAGGTGAGAGCCAGGAAGACCCAACAACATCCACCAGTTCCACTAGCACCACACCGCAGCACACACCCACCAACAGCCCTGAAGCGCACCACCACACGCCGGCGCACAGACACTGTTCTCTATGGCTGTGCCTCCATCCTGGCATCTGTCGCCCTCGGCTTCGACCTGCGGGAGGTTTGTAAGAGTGCTGCTACTGAGGAATCAGAGCTACGTGAGGAGAAGAAAAAACGAGAGGGCCTGTTTCAACGGGCCACCCGCTTCCGCCGCAGCACCAGCCCCCCCGGTGGCCGCACCCACAAGGATGAGGTTACCGCAGGACCCGTAAACCTACTCGCCATGTCATCGATTTCTGAGTGCAACTCCACCAAGTGCCTCCTGCAGTCAGATTTTGAGGGGTCTGGGTATAACCCAATGAACGAGACTCCAGCTAGCAATTCCCAGACACATCAGCATACAGACACTAGTGATGTTCTTCCCTCAGCCCCTGTACAAGATCATACTTCTGGATCCAACTCTCGACTTAGGAGAAAGAAGTCAAGCCCTGCTGTGTGTCAGACCAGTGAGTGATCTTTTAAAATTCTATACTATTTTATCACAATAATTTCTAAAATAAAATATATATTCGATCATTTTAAATGATACAAGTAAATATAGACATCGTAACATTTATAATTTACACAATGAAAAATTTGTATTTTAGATTACTTTGAATTGGTTTTTAATAGAGATGAACCGATCGACCGGCCAGTGACCAGAATTAGCTGATTTTCTGTGTGATCGGCCTGGACCGGTGACTGGCCGGTCAGTCTGCTAATTCGGAGCTGGTCCGTTTTGACATCACACCTATGCGTACAGGCGCATGTTAACATGTCATCAGCATGGAAGTTCTTCACTGTGAGTGAAGAAGATAAATTTGTCAATTTGTAATATGTCTAGGGCCAAAGTAAACAGTTGGAGAACCACAGGGCTTGATTAATGCTCGTCTGGGACAAGTAGATTTTTTACAATCCCAGTGAGAGAGAACATCACTTGTCCGACCGGACCATAAGCCTGATTACAACGCCAATAACAAAAATAACCAGGGAAGCACTGAAACGTGGCCACCAAAAATTCCGTGCAAGAATGATTTTATTGCAATCGGTGTAAGCGGCGACCGATAATGTATTCATGTTGTGCCAGATGAGGCTCGTGTAGCATGAATGAGAAACTCACCCAGAAATCAAAATGAGAGCAACAGCACACACATTATAGACACCCAATGCGGTAGAAAAATATGTATAATATATAATATAGGTTAACAACATTACACGAACAAGATGTTTTCCAGAATATCAACATGATTGCAATCTGAATCTAATTTTATACAATAGTAATTATATCAAAAGTAGTTAAAATTAAGTAAAATTTAGATTGATTAGGTTCACAAATGAAAATAGCTCCAATCAAAGCCACAGCAGTGTGTCTCCAAGCAGCACACAGTGGTGGTGTACTGAATGAATCCTCATTTTTGAGCGAAGCATTATGTCAATGATTCAGTGACTCATTCATAATGACACTTGCTTTGTGATGTGTTTATGACACCTCAGCTTCATCCATCAGTCTGTGTAAATGCATCTAATACCACTTCAGATGCAGCTTCTGTTTCCTGCAGTGGAAAGATGGAGTATGTTGATAAGGATTTCATTTGAACAGTTTTTTTTTTATTATTATTCTAATTGAATTAATTGAAACAATGTAAACATTTGATTTGAAAGATGACACATTTTTATAAGATTAGGGGAAAAAATTACGTTTTCTACACGTAGTGGGGAAATATCTGTTTTGTTAAATACAGCAACTCCTTTTCAGTTTGCTGTTAGCTCTACTTCTTTCCAGTCACAGAGCACTTTTTGAGAGTTAAGTGAGAGAACATCTGTAACGTAGTCCAGATTGGGGGAATTGTAATGTTTAATTTCTTTATGTAAATATTTTGCATTTAACTTTTTTTTTTTTGTATATGATGTCAATAGTTCTTAGAATGAAAATCAGAAACAGCAAAATGCATTTAATTTACGCTGTTGATTTAAGGGATTAAAAAAAATATATAGGAGGAGGTTTTGCTCTGCTCATTACTGAATTAACTCATGACAGTGAAGTTTTGTTTTCAAATATTGTTTATTAATGATGTTACGTTCTTTGCTTTAGTTAATGGGCAACAGTAACTTCCAGGCCAGTCCACCTGATTCCTCCACCACTTCCCTGAAAAAGAAGGCTGACAGAGAGCCTGCTCAAGAGAAGCAAGCCCCCGGGGAACCAGTATCTAGACCCAGGCCGCTTTCCCTTAGAAGCAAACCTCACTCCTGGGGTCTTCTAAAGAACCGCAATAAGAGCTATTCTCTCGGGCACTACTCTGGGGGGAAGAGTGCCCAAAAACCTGGACATGGTCCTCCCCTCAGAGGTCAAAATGGGCTGCTCTTTGCTGGATATGGACACAGAGGGTCAAAAACGAGACTGCACAGTTCCCCTCTGTCGAATACAGAGCTCACCAAGTAGACTATCTGTCTTTGCACTGGAGAATGAGTTTTATCCTGAAATAAGCTGCATCTGGAACAATCTTACGTTTGTCTTGAATCTGTATGTTCAACATGACATGAAGTTGTTTTTTCCCCCAAGATTAACATCATGGCTTTGATCATTATTTGAGCCAATGCTGCTGGAGATATTCTGTGGTACTTGTTTTATTTATATGCTGTTTACTTTGGTTTGTAATTTAATATGAAGTGAATGATCGGCATTCCACTGAATTTACAGTTAGAATTGCTGGTTTGTAGTTTTTACAAAGTGACTTGATTCGTAAACCTGATCAGCAAGATCTCGGAGTCTGTTAGAAGCTACTGATTTTAAAGTGTTCAGGCATTTTTGTTATTTGATTTCATATCACGTAATGTCATATGAATGGCATAAACGGGGCCCACAGTGTTTATATAAATGATAATTAATTGTACAGATGAAGTGGGAATAGCTAATTTAGCTAACAGAACTTGTTTGCTAGCTCAAACAGTCCTTTCAAGTTCCCTACATACAGTAGTCATTATTTTTCCTGTACAAATGCATTACATTTTCATGGTTTTGTCTTTTATGATTCCTGGTGGTCAGCATGATTTCTTTCTGATCATTTTTTCGAATATTTTTCCTAAAGTTATATTGGATAGCCTACTCCTGGATTCTCTCCTTTTATAGCTTTAAGTCAGATTAATTTGATCTAATTATGTCTTTCAGAAGTGTACATGCCTATAGCTTTTTAGTTTGCATAACTCAAATAAAAAGCTATATATAGATGTTTAATCACGCTGCCAAATAGTGATAAATTAATTAGCTTTATTGTTAGTGTCTATCAATATTGCTATTATTTTACTAATCATTCCAGTCTATACAAACTCTAAAAAAATATTTAACTAATAAATTTAAGTACCAGGATGCTACTTAAAAACTGATATCGACTAGCTTGTTTTTGAGTTTTACGCTGCTGTAGGTTCTCTAAAACTTCAAAACAGAAATTAAAAATGATAACTGATAATATGACTTGAAATCAAGATTTGGTGTACCTTTCCTTAAAATATACTTCAGCTTGAACTGTCTGTAAGTGATTTAAACTGTTTCTGCAAAACCCAAATGCCTTTTTAGCCGTCATTCTATGTATTCCAACTCTTTTCCTAATCATTACCCTGTATAAAAGACTGAATTATTAGCTTGTTCATTGTTTATTGTGGACTCCAGTATCTTGCATTTTCATTTTCTGTCTTCGTGTCGCTTAAGATATTGTTTTGTATCTTCGAGATTGAGAACATGCTTAACTGAACAAATTAAAACTGTGTGCTTGTAGGGTGTCAAATGGAAGAGTACTGTA